>NC_042996.1:2059352-2359352 GCF_901001165.1 Salmo trutta
ATGACTCACAAAGGCCCAACTGATCTGTGGCTAAGGCTAATGATGGATGGCTAATGATGGATGCATGCTGATAGAGCACTGAGTGGTGGTAGGGCTCAGAGCTATGCCCACTGAATTATGCAGTAATCAAATTCAAACGGGGGTAACTGATGCTGCTGCTGCTGCCGCTTAAGCTTTTAGCTTCCCTTTAGCATATGCTGGGTCATTTGAGGAAGTAGTTTTCATTCGTTTGGGAAGGCTGTCCTTTTCAGTCTCAGCTATAATGCCTGTGATATTTTCCAAATGAGAAAATATTATCGATAATGGACGGGTGCACCGTGCACGTTTCTACTGTCTCCGTGCACGTTTTCTACTGTCTCTGTGCATGTTTCTACTGTCTCCGTGCACGTTTCTACTGTCTCCGTGCACGTTTCTACTGTCTCCGTGCACGTTTCTACTGTCTCCGTGCACGTTTCTACTGTCTCCGTGCACATTTCTACTGTCTCCGTGCACGTTTCTACTGTCTCCGTGCACATTTCTACTGTCTCCATGCACGTTTCTACTGTCTCCGTGTACATTTAGGCTTTTATTTAACTGAGGAAAGGCTGCCAGACTGAGGCTCTGCCTGCGCCCAACGTCTGACCCATCTGGAAAATGGGCCAGACGTTGGTGGGATCATTTCAGATGGAGGCTGAAGCCTGGCACGGCCACACCTGCACTACACTCAAGTTACGGGCTCTCTTCTCACTCTTCCACTAAAATGGCCGCCGGTTCTTTGTGGTGTACCAGGGTTCTGATTCCACACTGACTCTCTGGGGCGTCGTGGGTTTGGGGAAGAGAATTAAGGAGCCGATCATGTTGTCTTCCACTGCTGTACTGCCTGTGTCAGTTTCACGCTGATCACAATTGGTAATAAGAACCTGCCCCTAAATGCTGATCTTGGGTCACTTTTGCATTTCCCCCACTAATGTTTAATGTTATGATTGGGATAGGGGAAGCTGATCCTAGGTCTGTACCTAGAGGAACCTTCACCCGGAGTGTTGAGAATATATGCAATGCCCGGCAGCACCAGACTACCCTGGAAGTGGACTGGACCCGTGTCATGTCTAACGTGTCTCGATGAAGATTACATGGACAGAGGAGACCTGATCCTAGTTCAGCACTCATACTCTACAACCTCTGATTTGGAAGTGCCAAGCATCCCCTCTCTTAATTTAAGGGGTGACCTGATTGGTTATCGGAGTGCCAAGTGCCCCTGGAGGCTGTCCATAATTCCAACCTGGATATTATGTGAAAATGTATAATATGAACACCTGAGGTAGAGTTAGTGGATGCTGGATGGATGCAATTTACTGTATGTGGGCTGAGGTCAAAGGTAGTTCATTATTGTGAATAGGGTACAATTTGGGATGCCACCACAGTGTGTCAGTCAGTCCCTCAGTCTGGGTGAGGTGGCGTTCTGCTGAGGCCAGAGCTTGAACAGCTGGACCTCTATATTATGTCTTAATCCTTCTGTCTGCTGATGCATGCTGGGAGGCCAGCGCCCACAGACCGAGGGTTCAGCGTCCTCCTCCCACCTGTCACAAATACACACACACACACACACACACACACACACACACATCTCCCCTGGTTAAGAGATGAAAGAGACCACCAAGGGAGTGATTCTAATTGGCTATACCTTCGTTCCTGTAGAATGGTTCATATCTTCCCACCATGTGACTTTGGTATTTTGGTGTCTGAGCTTCAACACAAGGTTTGGGTGTGCTTGTCCCTTCTAACACATTCCCATGATATGTAAGAGTTGGTTATATTGCTGAAGTCTGTTGCTCTTTTGTTTTAGTATAGGAAGTGTTTATTCAACTAGAAGAAGAATCATCATCATAGGGGTGAATGAATTAAGGTTAGAGTTAGATTAGGAACGAGGGTTAGGGGTTGAGTTTAGGTATGGTTTCAGTTGGGTTAAACCGGCAATCTGCAGTTGCTACACAAATTAATGATATGTACCCATTGATTATTGAAGCACATAACTTATAAATGCCTCATTAGCTTAGTTCAAAATAGCAGGTGCTGCCTCTAGTATAACAGGTGCTGCCTTTTTAGGAGGTGCTGCCTCTTTAGTATAGCAGGTGCTGCCTCTTTAGTATAGCAGGTGCTGCCTCTTTAGTATAGCAGGTGCTGCCTCTTTAGTATAGCAGGTGCTGCCTCTTTAGCCGGTGCTGCCTTTTTAGTATACTGTAGCAGGTGCTGCCTCTTTAGTATAGCAGGTGCTGCCTTTTTAGGAGGTGCTGCCTCTTTAGTATAGCAGGTGCTGCCTTAGCAGGTGCTGCTTCTTTAGTATAGCAGGTGCTTCTTCTTTAGTATAGCAGGTGCTGCCTCTTTAGCAGGTGCTGCCTCTTTAGTATAGCAGGTGCTGCCTCTTTAGTATAGCAGGTGCTGCCTCTTTAGTATAGCAGGTGCTGCCTCTTTAGTATAACAGGTGCTGCCTTAGCAGGTGCTGCTTCTTTAGTATAGCAGGTGCTTCTTCTTTAGTATAGCAGGTGCTGCCTCTTTAGCAGGTGCTGCCTCTTTAGTATAGCAGGTGCTGCCTCTTTAGTATAACAGGTGCTGCCTCTTTAGTATAGCAGGTACTGCCTCTTTAGTATACTGTAGCAGGTGCTGCTACTTTAGTATAGCAGGTGCTGCCTCTTTAGTATAGCAGGTGCTGCCTCTTTAGTATAGCAGGTGCTGCCTCTTTAGTATAGCAGGTGCTGCCTCTTTAGTATAGCAGGTGCTGCCTCTAGCAGGTGTTACCTCTATAGCAGGTGCTGCTTCTTTAGTTTAACAGGTGCTGCCTCTTTAGTATAGCAGGTGCTGCCTCTTTAGTATACTGTAGAAGGTGCTGCTTCTTTAGTATAGCAGGTGCTGCCTCTTTAGTATACTGTAGCAGGTGCCGCCTCTTTAGTATACTGTGGCAGGTGCTGCCTCTAGTATAGCAGGTGCTGCCTCTTTAGTATACTGTAGCAGGTGTTGCCTCTAGTATAACAGGTGTTGCCTCTAGTATAACAGGTGCTGCCTCTTTAGTATAGCAGGTGCTGCCTATCATTGAGGACAATTAGCTGGGAGAATATCTGATTTATACAAAAGATGCTGCATCTACAGAATATCGGTCAGGCAAATCTGTTACAGAATATCTATCAGGGAAATCTATAACAGAATAGCTTTCAGGCAAATCTGTTACAGAATATCTATCAGACAAATATATTACTCAATATCTATCATGCAAATCTATAATAGAATATCTATCAAGCAAATCTATAACAGAATATCTGTCAGGCAAGTCTATATTTTCACTATCATGTGCAATGCGGTGTGTATCTGACTGGGTTTAAAACATTTGTCTCCTGCGAACAACAAAATTGTTAGACCTGCAATGTGCTGGTGATACCCTGTGAAAGTGATGTCATTCTACCAGGGTCAGTACCCTAATCTTTTGATTAGGCTTGACGATTATATCATCAAATTCGTGAAAACGCAGTCATTTAAAGATGTATATAAAACAATATTTGTGTTTGTGGATGAATTTACTTCTGCCAGATGCCTTTAATGAAGTTTTATCTCTGAAGACTACCAGGTTACTTCTTAGAAAAATGACGTGTCACTTTCGTAGTGTATTGTGTGTCTGCATGTCCCACTGGGTTTTCATCCCAGGTCCCCTGTGCACCAGGAGACTGTTAGACCACTGAGCTAAGGCCTGGTCAGTATATTGGGAAGCTAATACAAGTCTTCAGATCTCAGGCAAGATTACTAATCACATGAGTACGTGTCACAGAACCACATCCAGTACCTATGGATGATACACTGAGCTTGGTCATTGTCCCAATCAGTGCATAGAGAATAGTTTATTTTGGGCTCTCCTCTTGTCTCTTTACCAACCAAATCTCCATATTAGGCATATTTCACATGTCCTGATGTAGCCTGTGTCACTGTTGCTAAGCTACCCGCCCCTGTCTGCTCCTCAACCGTGCCAGCTCAAGGCTGCAGAGCTCTCTGCTAGTTCTCTGTGTGTGTGTGTGTGTGTGTGTGTGTGTGTGTGTGTGTGTGTGTGTGTGTGTGTGTGTGTGTGTGTGTCTGCTTGTCTGTGAGAGGGTGGCATCTCGCAAGGCTGCTGCCATCCTATCCACATATGCTGCCTGGCAGGCCAATGACATCCATCCTCAGTACCCGCATTTTCTTTTTTTCCCACGTGGGGTGGAGAAAGAGAGGGAGGACGTGGGGTGGAGAGAGGGAGGGAGGACGTGGGGTGGAGAGAGGGAGGGAGGACGTGGGGTGGAGAGAGGGAGGGAGGGAGGACATGGCAGGAAAAAAAGAAAGGAGATGGGGAAGCACCTATATATATATATGCTGAAGATTATGTAATCCTCTCCTTCCCCTCTCCTCCTCATCTCTACTCCCTCCCCCTTCTCTCCTCTTCATCTCTACTCCCTCCCCCTCCTCTCCTCTTCATCTCTACTCCCTCCCCCTCTCCTCCTCCCTCCTCCTCATCTCTACCCCCTCCCCCTCTCCTCCTCCCTCCTCATCTCTACTCCCTCCTCCTCATCTCTACTCCCTCCCCTTTCCTCCTCCTTCCTCCTCTCCTCCTCCCTCCTCATCTCTACTCTCTCCTCCTCTCCTCTCCTCCTTCCTCCTCTCCTCCTCCCTGCTCCAGATATCTACTCTCTCCCCCTCTCCTCCCTCCTCCTCTCCTCCTCCCTCCTCCTTATCTCGACTCTCCACTAACATCCTCCTTGCCAGCTAGCATCCTGGCAGTGGACAGACAGAATTTGAGCTTTTCAAGTAATGGTGCATCACAACCGTTCTTACTTTTAGAAACACAACAGACGGCAGGCGACAAGGACACAAGGCTATATAAGGGCTGTGCGAGTACTTTGGGATACAGTACACACACACACACATCTTTTATGTATCTGACCCCTGATACCATTGACTCATTCGACAGGGGTGCGCCCTCCCCCTTCCTCTATCAACCTTTCCTCCCTCTCCCTCCAAAGGCAGGAATGCCCTTAACCAACATAAAAGAGAGAGGGGTAATCTGCAGCGTTTGCGTTGGTGTTTGGGGCAGGGAGCTGGCTCAGCAGTGTATTTATCCCCCTGTGGGATCGCCAGCGCATAAAAGAATTGCTGCAGCGAGGCTCTCATTCAGAGCAGGATTAGCGCATCATTACTCCATTTTACTAGTCCTGCCCCGGCCCACCACAGACATGCACAGAGCATTCAATGCAGCAACTGCTGGACAGTTCTATCTAGACCATACAGCCAGATAGTCAGCCCACTCACACTGCACTCCTCCCTCCCTCCTTTCTCTCTCTCTCTCTCTCTCTCTCTCTCTCTCTCCCTTCTCTTCCCCCCCCCCCTCTGTCTCTCTCCCCCTTCTCTTCCCCCCCTCCTCTCTCTTTCTCTCTCTCCCTCTGTCTGTCTCTCTCTGTCTTTCTCCCTTCTCTCTCTGCCTGACAGGGGCATCTCTATTCCCTCCCTCTACAGTGGGGTTTGATGAGTGGAATCCTACATTGGATGACCGTATGTTTTGTAAATCTCATTGAGCCGGATGCTATTTTTAGCCGGAGGAACAGCTATGGGGTGGTGTCGTGGTGGTACCCCCTCTGTACAGCTACTGGCACTTACTCACTCACACCACCACTCACTATGTATGCAATGTGCATCCCAAATGGCACCCTATTCCCTATAGACTGCACTACTTTTCACCAGATTCCTATGGGAGAGTGTACCATTTGGGACATAGAATATGCGTTGGATTCAGGTCTATTCTTCTCTGGCAAGCAAACTGATTAGCTGGATATGTTTCAGTCAGTTTCAGCCCTCTGTGGGCACAATGAAGCTCAACATTTCTTTCAAAACCTGATGAGCTCATTCTATACCAGTATCGTCTCATTCTATACCAGTATCGTCTCATTCTATACCAGTATCGTCACATTCTATACCGGTTGTCACGACTTCCGCCGAAGTCGGCCCCTCTCCTTGTTCGGGCGGCGTTCGGCGGTCGACGTCACCGGCTTACTAGTCACCACCGATCTATGTTTCCCTGTTCGTTTGGTTTTTTCTTAATTGTACACATCTGTTTATGATTCCCTGATTATGTTCATTATTTAACCCTCTGGCTTTCCTGTTTGTCTTGTCCGTGATTGTTTCCTGTTTGTCTTGTCCGTGATTGTTTCCTGTTTGTCTTGTCCGTGATTGTTTCCTGTTTGTCTTGTCCGTGATTGTTTCCTGTTTGTCTTGTCCGTGATTGTTTCCTGTTTGTCTTGTCCGTGATTGTTTCCTGTTTGTCTTGTCCGTGATTGTTTCCTGTTTGTCTTGTCCGTGATTGTTTCCTGTTTTGTGGTTGTTGGAGGTGTTTCTCCCAACCATATATTATTGCTGTGGGAGAAGTTTTATTATGGTTTTGAGTAAACACGTTTTGTTTGCACTCATCCCTGTGTCCTGCGCCTGACTCCGCTACTTCTCTAAACGAAATCATTACACCGGTATTGTCTCATTCTATACCGGTATTGTCTCATTCTATACCGGTATTGTCTCATTCTATACCGGTATTGTCTCATTCTATACCGGTATTGTCTCATTCTATACCGGTATTGTCTCATTCTATACCGGTATTGTCTCATTCTATACCGGTATTGTCTCATTCTATACCGGTATTGTCTCATTCTATACCGGTATTGTCTCATTCTATACCGGTATTGTCTCATTCTATACCGTTATTGTCTCATTCTATACCGGTATTGTCTCATTCTATACCGGTATTCTCTCATTCGATACCGGTATTGTCTCATTCGATACCGGTATTGTCACGACTTCCACCGGGCTGCGTTCGGCGGTCGACGTCACCGGCCTTCTAGCCATCGCCGATCCACCTTTCATTTTCCATTTGTTTTGTCTTGTCTTCCACACACCTGGTTTCAATTCCATCATTACATGTTGTGTATTTAACCCTCTGTTCCCCACATGTCCTTGTCCGGAATTGTTTATTGTAGTGCTTGTGCACGTTATGCTGGAGTGTAACGGGTTTTGTTTACCCATTGATTTTTTGTTCTGTTAACGGTGGTTTTATTTATTAAACTGCACCGTTGTAAATCACTTTTTGCTCTCCTGCGCCTGACTTCTCTGCCGCCAGTACGCACCCCCTACAGAATTCCGGACCAAACTTATGGAGTCAGCAGGAGCAGGTACCCCAGGTACAGGGGTGGAGGAGCGTGTCCGGGAGAACGCAGCAATGCTCTACCATCTTGACACCGCCATGGACCACGTTGTCCAGACAATGGACCGCTGGGAGAGACAGGGAGTTCTCCCAGCGCCTCCACCAGCACAACCGGGGTCTCCATTACGCGCCCCTCCTTCTCCTAGTCCCAGTGGGATTCGTCTCTCCCTTCCCCAGGAATACGATGGGGCAGCTGCGAACTGCCAGGGGTTTCTGTTGCAGCTGGACTTATACCTGGCAACCGTCCACCTGGCTCCTTCGGGCCGTGTGAGGGTGTCCGCCTTCGTCTTGTGCCTCACCGGGAAAGCGCTGGAGTGGGCCAACGCCGTGTGGAGAGAGGGAGATGCGGCATTGGACCAGTTTGACGAGTTCACCCGCCGCTTCCGAGCAGTCTTCGACCACCCGCCCGAGGGTAGAGCGGCGGGTGAACGCCTCTTCCATCTGAGGCAGGGGACGAGGAGCACCCAGGAGTTTGCCCTGGAGTTTCGGACCCTGGCTGCCGGCGCGGGATGGAACAACAGGGCCCTGATTGACCATTATCGCTGCAGTCTGCGTGAGGACATCCATCGGGAGTTGGCCTGCAGAGACACCACCCTCAGGTCCGACCAGCTGGTGGACCTGTACATCCAGCTGGATAACCTGCTGGCTACCCGCGGACGTTCAGATCGGGGTCTGTTGGTTCCATCCCCCTGCACCCCCTCTCCGATACCCATGGAGCTGGGAGGGGCGGTGCACAGGGAGACCGGAGCGGGTTCCAGCTCGTGCACCATCTGTGGCCGCAGAGGTCACACTGCCGGTCGGTGCCGGGTTGGTTCCTCTGGGTATCGAGGCAGCAGGCAGGGTGCTCGGGCGTCACCCCAGGTGAGCCGGCACCATTCTCACACAGAGCCCTCTGTTGCGCATATGTTTGTCTATGTCACTTTTCCTGAGTTTTCCCCGCATTCCCAGCATAAGGCGCTCGTCGATTCAGGCGCAGCTGGGAATTTTATTGATAGAGCGTTCGCCCATAGTTTAGGGATCCCCTTGTTCACGTGGCTGTGCCCTTCCCCATTCACGCCTTAAATAGTCGACCATTAGGGCCAGAGGTGATTAGGGAGGCCACCGCTCCTCTGGGCATGGTGACGCAGGGGGGTCACAAGGAGAGAATTAGTCTCTTCCTTATTGACTCTCCTGCTTTTCCCATGGTGCTAGGCCTACCCTAGTTAGCTTGTCATGACCCCACTATTTCTTGGCCACAGAGGGCTCTCACGAGGTGGTCGCAAGAGTGCTCGGGGAGGTGTTTAGGGGTTTTCGTTGGTGCTACTATGGTGGAAAGTCCAGACCAGGTCTCCACCGTGCGCATTCCCCCTGAATATGCCGATTTGGCTCTCGCCTTCTCCAAAAAGAAGGCGACTCAATTACCACCCCATCGACGGGGGGATTGTGCGATAGATCTCCTGGTAGACGCTGCACATCCCAGGAGTCACGTATATCCCCTGTCACAGGCGGAGACGGAGGCTATGGAAACATATGTCTCCGAATCCCTGCGTCAGGGGTACATTCGTTCCTCCACTTCACCCGCCTCCTCGAGTTTCTCTTTTGTGAAGAAGGAGGAGGGAGGTCTGCGCCCGTATATTGACTATCGGGGTCTGAACCAGATCACTGTGAGGTATAGTTACCCGCTACCACTCATAGCCACAGCGATAGAGTCAATGCACGGGGCGCGCTTCTTCACCAAACTAGATCTCAGGAGCACTTACAACCTGGTGCGTATCCGGGAGGGAGACGAGTGGAAGACAGCTTTCAGTACCACCTCAGGGCACTATGAGTACCTCGTCGTGCCGTACGGGTTGATGAATGCTCCATCAGTCTTCCAAGCCTTTGTAGACGAGATTTTCAGGGACCTGCACGGGTGTAGTGGTGTTTATTGATGACATTCTGATATACTCCGCTGCAGGCGCCGAGCATGTGTCTCTCCAGTGCGCAGGGTGCTTGGTCGCCTGTTGGAGCATGACCTGTACGTCAAGGCTGAGAAATGCCTGTTCTTCCAGCAGTCTATCTCCTTCCTAGGGTCTCGCATTTCCACCTCAGGGGTGGAGATGGAGAGTGACCGCATTTCAGCCGTGCGTAATTGGCCGACTCCCACCACGGTAAAGGAGGTGCAGCGGTTTCTAGGGTTTGCCCATTACTACCGGAGGTTTATCTGGGGTTTTGGTCAGGTGGCGGCTCCCATTACCTCACTGCTGAAGGGGGGACCGGTACGTTTGCAGTGCTCAGCTGAGGCGGACAGGGCTTTTAGTCACCTGAGGGCTCTGTTTACCTCGGCTCCCGTGCTGGCCCATCCGGATCCCTCTTTGGCGTTCATAGTGGTGGACGCGTCCGAGGCTGGGATAGGAGCCGTGCTCGCTCAGCACTCGGGTATGCCACTGAAGCTCCGCCCCTGTGCCTTCTTCTCGAAGAAGCTCAGCCCAGCGGAGCGAAACTATGACGTGGGGGACCGGGAGCTGTTGGCTGTCGTCAAGACCTTGAAGGCGTGGAGACATTGGCTTGAGGGGGCTAAACACCCTTTTCTCATCCGGACTGACCACCGCAATCTGGAGTACATCCGGGCGGCGAGGAGACTGAACCCTCGCCAGGCAAGGTGGGCATGTTTTTCACCCGTTTTGTGTTCACCCTTTCCTACAGACCAGACTCCCAGAACGTGAAGGCAGACGCATTGTCCCGGCTGTATGACACAGAGGAGCGGCCCATGGATCCCACTCCCATACTCCCGGCCTTCTGCCTGGTGGCGCCGGTAGTGTAGGAGCTGGACACGGACATTGAGCAGGCGTTACGTGCAGAGCCCGCTCCCGTCCAGTGTCCTGCTGGGCGTCTGTACGTCCCGTCTGCTGTTCGTGACCGGTTGATCTATATGGCCCACACGTCACCCTCCTCTGGTCATCCTGGGATCGGTCGGACAGTGTGCTGTTTAAGAGGGAGGTACTGGTGGCCTACCTTGGCTAAGGACATGAGGGTTTATGTTTCCTCCTGCTCGGTGTGTGCCCAGTATAAGGCTCCTAGGCACCTGCCCAGATGGAAGCTACACCCCTTACCCGTTCCACAACGACCTCCACACTGGGTAGTGTGCTAACACTATCCATTTACACACACTGGGTAGTGTGCAAACACTATCCATACACGCACTGGGTAGTGTGCAAACACTATCCATACACACACACTGGGTAGTGTGCAAACACTATCCATACACGCACTGGGTAGTGTGCAAACACTATCCATACACGCACTGGGTAGTGTGCTAACACTATCCATATACACACACTGGGTAGTGTGCTAACACTATCCATATACACACACTGGGTAGTGTGCAAACACTATCCATACACACACACTGGGTAGTGTGCTAACACTATCCATATACACACACTGGGTAGTGTGCTAACACTATCCATATACACACACTGGGTAGTGTGCAAACACTATCCATACACACACACTGGGTAGTATGCTAACACTATCCATATACACACAATGGGTAGTGTGCTAACACTATCCATATACACACACTGGGTAGTGTGCAAACACTATCCATACACACACACTGGGTAGTGTGCTAACACTATCCATACACACACACTGGGTAGTGTGCTAACACTATCCATACACACACACTGGGTAGTGTGCTAACACTATCCATACACACACACTGGGTAGTGTGCTAACACTATCCATACACACACACTGGGTAGTGTGCTAACACTATCCATACACACACACTGGGTAGTGTGCTAACACTATCCATACACACACACTGGGTAGTGTGCTAACACTATCCATACACACACACACACTGGGTAGTGTGCTAACACTGTGCACACACACACACCATGTCTGATGTGAGGCCCATCCTCACCTGAGATGTATGTAGGCAGAATAACGAAGACTATTACAGCTTCCTGGCTGGTCTGCTCTGACATGGAGGAGGAGGGATGCAACCCATCCACCTCTGTCTGTATACAGTAGGGTTTGGTTCCCTGGTCCAGCCCTGCAGTAACACACCTGATTCGAGAGGATGAATCAACCACAAAAATATAACTCCTTGGGTGGGTAATGGGTGAACTGTGGTCTGGGGTGCTATGTCCCTTCTAGGAATTGCATTTTGATGGAGTTGCCAGATCTGTTTGTGCTTTAGCCAACCTCCTCTATTGAGTGTGTTGCCGTGACAACAGAGGAGTTGGCTAAAGCACCAACAGATCTGGCCACCAGGATACAGTGACGGGCTAGTAGGGTTCATGACATTGTTCAACCATTGATTCACATAGCTTTTTCTCACACTGACAACCAACCAACAGCCTGACTGCTTCCTTCCTCCCTCATCGTTTGACTCTGTCCTGGGTCCCCAAAGGTGGAAACATGCTAGGAGGAGGCCAATCTATTACCCCTGTAGTGATACAGTGATAACCCCCAGTTCTACCCTGTAGTGATGCAGTGATAACCCCCAGCTCTACCCTGTAGTGATGCAGTGATAACCCCCAGTTCTACCCTGTAGTGATGCAGTGATAACCCCCAGTTCTACCCTGTAGTGATGCAGTGATAACCCCCAGCTCTACCCTGTAGTGATGCAGTGATAACCCCCAGTTCTACCCTGTAGTGATGCAGTGATAACCCCCAGTTCTAACCTGTAGTGATGCAGTGATAACCCCCAGTTCTACCCTGTAGTGATACAGTGATAACCCCCAGTCCTACCCTGTAGTGATGCAGTGATAACCCCCAGTTCTACCCTGTAGTGATGCTGTGATAACCCCCAGTTCTACCCTGTAGTGATGCAGTGATAACCCCCAGTTCTACCCTGTAGTGATACAGTGATAACCCCCAGCTCTACCCTGTAGTGATGCAGTGATAACCCCCAGTTCTACCCTGTAGTGATAACCCCCAGTTCTACCCTGTAGTGATGCAGTGATAACCCCCAGGTCTACCCTGTAGTGATGCAGTGATAACCCCCAGCTCTACCATGTAGTGATGCAGTGATAACCCCCAGTTCTACCCTGTATTGATGCAGTGATAACCCCCAGTTCTACCCTGTATTGATGCAGTGATAACCCCCAGCTCCACCCTGTAGTGATACAGTGATAACCCCCAGTTCTACCCTGTATTGATACAGTGATAACCCCCAGTTCTACCCTGTATTGATGCAGTGATAACCCACAGCTCCACCCTGTAGTGATGCAGTGATAACCCACAGCTCCACCCTGTAGTGATGCAGTGATAACCCACAGCTCCACCCTGTAGTGATGCAGTGATAACCCCCAGTTCTACCCCGTAGTGATGCAGTGATAACCCCCAGCTCCACCCTGTAGTGAGGCAATGATAACCCCCAGCTCTACCCTGTAGTGAGGCAGTGATAACCCCCAGCTCCACCCTGTAGTGATGCAGTGATAACCCACAGCTCCACCCTGTAGTGATGCAGTGATAACCACAGCTCTACCCTGTAGTGATGCAGTGATAACCACAGCTCTACCCTGTAGTGATGCAGTGATAACCCCCCAGCTCCACCCTGTAGTGATGCAGTGATAACCCCCCAGCTCCACCCTGTAGTGATGCAGTGATAACCCCCAGCTCTACCCTGTAGTGATGCAGTGATAACCCCCAGCTCTACTCTTTATGGATTTCCACTTCCTGTATCTCGTCTCCCTCTTTCAGCGATAAGGGATGGGAGGACCCATAGAAATATAATTCCTCTCATTCTACGGTTATTCTATGAAAATATCACTGCTTTTTCAGTAGCTGTGGGTTCTCCTCTCCTCTCCTCCTCTCAAATCAAATCAAACTTTATTTGTCACATGCGCCGAATACAACAAGTGTAGACTTTACCATGAAATGCTTACTTACAAGCCCTTAACCAACAGTGAGTTCAAGAAGAGTTAAGAAAATATTTACCAAGAAGACTAAAATAAAAAGTTATAGTAAAAAATAACACAATAAGAATAATGAGGCTATATACAGGGGGCACCGGTACCGAGTCAGTGTGCAGGGGTACAGGCTAGTTGAGGTAATCTGTACATGTAGGTGGGAATGAAGTGACTATGCATAGATAATAAACAGTGAGTAGCAGCAGTGTACAAAAAGGGAGGGGGTCAATGTAAATTGAATTTGATTAATTGTTCAGCGGTCTTATGGCTTGGGGGTAGAAGCTTTTGACGGGCCTTTTGGTCCTCGTCACTAGCTGTGGGTTCTCCTCTCCTCCTCTCATCACTAGCTGTGGGTTCTCCTCTCCTCCTCTCATCACTAGCTGTGGGTTCTCCTCTCCTCCTCTCATCACTAGCTGTGGGTTCTCCTCTCCTCCTCTCATCACTAGCTGTGGGTTCTCCTCTCCTCCTCTCATCACTAGCTGTGGGTTCTCCTCTCCTCCTCTCATCACTAGCTGTGGGTTCTCCTCTCCTCTTCTCATCACTAGCTGTGGGTTCTCCTCTCCTCCTCTCATCACTAGCTGTGGGTTCTCCTCTCCTCCTCTCATCACTAGCTGTGGGTTCTCCTCTCCTCCTCTCATCACTAGCTGTGGGTTCTCCTCTCCTCCTCTCATCACTAGCTGTGGGTTCTCCTCTCTCCTCTCATCACTAGCTGTGCGTTCTCCTCTCCTCCTCTCATCACTAGCTGTGCGTTCTCCTCTCCTCCTCTCATCACTAGCTGTGGGTTCTCCTCTCCTCCTCTCATCACTAGCTGTGGGTTCTCCTCTCCTCCTCTCATCACTAGCTGTGGGTTCTCCTCTCCTCCTCTCATCACTAGCTGTGGGTTCTCCTCTCCTCCTCTCATCACTAGCTGTGGGTTCTCCTCTCCTCCTCTCGTCACTAGCTGTGGGTTCTCCTCTCCTCCTCTCGTCACTAGCTGTGGGTTCTCCTCTCCTCCTCTCGTCACTAGCTGTGGGTTCTCCTCTCCTCCTCTCGTCACTAGCTGTGGGTTCTCCTCTCCTCCTCTCGTCACTAGCTGTGGGTTCTCCTCTCCTCCTCTCGTCACTAGCTGTGGGTTCTCCTCTCCTCCTCTCAATCACTAGCTGTGGGTTCTCCTCTCCTCCTCTCATCACTAGCTGTGGGTTCTCCTCTCCTCCTCTCATCACTAGCTGTGGGTTCTCCTCTCCTCCTCTCGTCACTAGCTGTGGGTTCTCCTCTCCTCCTCTCGTCACTAGCTGTGGGTTCTCCTCTCCTCCTCTCGTCACTAGCTGTGGGTTCTCCTCTCCTCCTCTCATCACTAGCTGTGGGTTCTCCTCTCCTCCTCTCATCACTAGCTGTGGGTTCTCCTCTCCTCCTCTCATCACTAGCTGTGGGTTCTCCTCTCCTCCTCTCATCACTAGCTGTGGGTTCTCCTCTCCTCCTCTCATCACTAGCTGTGGGTTCTCCTCTCCTCCTCTCATCACTAGCTGTGTGTTCTCCTCTCCTCCTCTCATCACTAGCTGTGGGTTCTCCTCTCCTCCTCTCATCACTAGCTGTGGGTTCTCCTCTCCTCCTCTCATCACTAGCTGTGGGTTCTCCTCTCCTCCTCTCATCACTAGCTGTGGGTTCTCCTCTCCTCCTCTCATCACTAGCTGTGGGTTCTCCTCTCCTCCTCTCATCTTTTCTTTCTCTCCATCGTCTCCCTCTCATGGACTCCTTGACACCCCACAGTCTGCAGCCGATCATCTACTTATTGTGTCTGGAGAGGAGCAGCCGCCCCTTGGCTGCAGACTGCTTTGAACAGATCCCTTTGCATTTACTGTGGATGGGAGGATGTATACCTTGCAGGTGTAATGGTAACGTGTGTTCGGATGTTTATTTAGACCCAGAACATGTTGGTGTTGTTGTTGTCTAGTCAGACAGGGCCTCTAATCTCCCAAAAAAGATGGGATAATATTTTCAGTTGTCAATTTTTGTTTTAAGAGATACTTGTGGTGCAGCCTGGTGCAGGCCTGAGATGTAGTTTTCAGACCCCTTTCAGAGGGAACATTTCTTAGACTGGCACCCGAGCTACCTGTGGTGCATCCTTATTGGCTTAAACAAATTGGGGAAAATGGGTTCCCCAATCCCCACAACACACAGAGTCGGAGATAGGTAAATCATATTCTCTCTGCATGACCTCCTGCTCACAAACGTAATCACTAATTCACAATGATGTCATCATCTGTCCACATTTTTCCAGTAATTCATGTCTGGGTAGAACAAGATGTCTGTGCATTGTGAATAAGCTGGACGCCCACATCGACAGCCCTCATCGGAGAGGAGGCCATATTGTTTCTGACAGAGTTGAGGAAGTACAAGGAGATTAATGTGGGAGAGTGAGTCAACGGAACGATGAGAGAGGAGAGTCCAGACTGTGTGGGAAGCAGTGTTTGTTATCAGTGCACTGGAATGGGAGAGCTCTCCACTCCTCTAGCTTTGCAGGTCTCTCCATGCCTGCCTCAATCCCTCTGCCTAGTAGTGCCTCTTGATGGAACAGCCAGGGAGTTGAGTTCGCCTTCAGAAGGTAAACTAGCACCTGATACTCAGTCTTATTCCCAGAGTAAAACACACACGTTTCACACCTCTACTCCTCAGGTAGGCAGGTTACCGCCAGGTTGGGCATTGTAATTCTAACTTGGCACAAGCAGACTTTATTCAACTACTCATGGGCTTTATGATTAGTTGAGTTGTTGAATCAGGTGTGCTGAGTTAGATCTACAATGAGCGACCATTGGGTTTCCAGAGAAGTGAAGTTGAGAGGCACTGGTCTTTGGTTCCCAAATGATGGTCCAAACCCATTGGTGAGTCTTGGTCAGTTTGTACTGGATGTTTCCTGGTTGAGAACCAGGTTACCACCAACTGGTCTCTGATACAACCAAGAAAATATGGCTTTTTCCAGTCCAGTTTTAAGTAAATACGTCCAGCAAACTTTGCAAAACATTAGGAGCTAAAGCAGATTGTGTTCTTCATTTCACCTGTCACATTATTTTACATTATGAAGCTTACCATGGTTCTCCAGAACAGTTGAGCCAGTCACGTGTTTGTTTATAAAGAGCACAACGGGAGAAAACTGAAGCAGGTGAGTCCAGCTGTGTATGGACAGGGGTCGTGTTTTATATTGAAAGTCAACAGTGTTTTTTTTGCTTCAATAGAGTGATCACGGACGTGCAACTATAGTTTTCCTTCACAGAAAATATATTAGTGCAACACATTCAGCAGAAAACAGCTTCATTGTCATCAGATGACAACAGAAGCGCAACACTATTTGGCTAGCAGCCACACAAGTAAATGAGCTGACAATGAAAAAGCAAGGTCTTTTTTTGCAATGTTTATCATAGAAAGAATGTAACCAGCTACATTTCTTCATGTTTTGCTTAAAGTTAATCTTGGATTTTACAGGAGAAAAGTAAGCTGGCTACACCAAGAAAAGTACTGTAGAAAAGTAGCTACACATCAGTCAGAGTGCTGTCTGCTGATAGAATGCCAGTTTGGGAATTCTCATCCCAATGGAGAAGTTCAACTGAAGCACAAAATTAGTTAGATGCCGAGCAGAAATTCCAATAAAAAGCATTTTAGATCTGCCTTTTATAAAACGCAGCAAGATATTTCACATGTGTTTTATCTTTTTTTTCCTGCGTGAAAAACAAAGAATTCCACGTTAGGGCGACCCCTAAGATTAACTTGCTAGTTGTCTAAGTAAGTGGCTGAATGAATAAGGTCACAGGGCATCATATTGTGTTAGCTTTCTGTCTTGATTGAGAAGTCAAAGCCCTTTGGATGAGTTAGTTATCTGTGCAGCTGCCACTGCAGCTTGATTTCCTTACGTTTTTTTCTCCTCTCAATTCTAGGCCCATCTGCTCCTCCCCTATCTTCTCGGAGCAAAGCATGCAGGCCATTTGCCCTAGCAACTCCCAGACTCCACACAGACACAGTGTGTACACAGTACTGTTCTTCCTTCAGACAAGCATGCAACAAAACTTTGTTCATTTGCACAATGTTTGTCATTCACATTCGCCTGTAAATGTCCAAGCTCACCAAAAAGGACCTTCAATAGCTCCTACCTATATACTGTATTTATAACTTTATGAGCTGGATTGCCTGTCTTCGTTTATTTTCGTTTGAGCTTGTAATCATACTTAGCTAGCAGCCGCCACAGAAATGAGCTCTTACTTGTGCTAATTTTGTTAGCATTCTGATAATAGACGCCCAATGGGCTTTTTGCGTTCTTTGGCTCCCCCTTGTGTACTAAGCTGGCATTACCATAAATCCCGGTGTGAGAGAAGGACGGTATGAGGATATGAAAATCTGGATACCACCCAACCCTAGCTCGAATCTCATCACGGACAACTTTAGCATTTTAGCTAATTAGAAACTTTTCAAATACTTGCTACTTTTCCACTACTTAGCATGTTAGCTAACCCTTTCCCTAATCTTAACCCTTTCACCTAACTCCTGAACTTAACCCTAACCCTAAACTCTAACCCCTAGACAAGCGAACTTTAGCCAGCTAGCTAACGTTAGCCACCTAGCCAATTAGGTTGAATTCGTAACATAAAGTACATTTTGCAAATTCGTAACATATTATGTTTTTTTCCAAATTCATAATATACAGTATAATACAAATTGTAATTTGTAACATAATATACAAAATGGCTGATGGACATCCACAACTTAAACATTCCATACGAAACGTAACATATCATACTAACATATCATATGTGTCTTGAATTTACATATAGACTAATACGGAATGCTCTGAGACCAGGTTGCTTTTTCATATCAAGGTCAAGATGTCATGGGAAAGAGGTCATATTTTGGTTGTTATCTCATCAGATTACAGCTGTTTATGTAACAAACAGGGTGGAACTGTATACTAAGAAGACATGAAGGCAATTCCACAGAAGAGAATGATGCTGAGACTCAGATTGTTAAAAGTCATCCTTGTGCATAGAGTTGTATGGTTTGTTTAATTTTACAATCATTGGTTTTTGTTTGGCATACATTTTAAAGTGAAAAATCTGAGCATCATTCTGTTTCCGTTGAATTGCCCATTAACAAAATTTCACATGGCACAAAGAAAGTTGGGAAACCACTAACGTAGTGATATCAGGCTGCGTCTGCTCCACCACAATGGCTTGGGCAGACAACACCCAGCCCGGACCAGCCGATGGGGTACTTTTCTTTTTACCCCTGGATTAAAGACTAGCATGTCTGCCTCTTTTCTTTTAACCCCAGGATTGGTTACAAGAAGCATTTGTCTGCTCTGGCATGCCAGTAATTTTGTCCATGCCATTTGTCTTTTTTTTAATGAGTTTTTAACTTATTTTAGAAGAAATAGGGATGAATGAATGATTTAACAAAAGTGAAAGGGTGCTGAATATTTGGCCAAAACTGTATTTTCCCCTGTACACAACAATAGTAAACTGCTGTGCAACCTAAGTAGTTGTTAGTGTGTAATGAATTCATGAATGATTTCCATCAATAGGACACGGCACACACACAGTGTCATATGCCAGCCAAAGTAGTAATAACACATGCACAGGCTGGGTCCTGGTCAAAAGTAATGCACTATGTAGGGAATAGGGTGCCATTTCAAATCAAACTTTATTTGTCACATGTGCCAAATACAACAAGTGTAGACCTTACTGTGAAATGCTTACTTACAAGCCCTTAACCAACAGTGCAGTTCAAGAAAGAGTTAAGAAAATATTTACCAAAGAAAACTAAAGTAAAAAATTATAAAAAGTAACACAATAACATAACAATAACGAGGCTATATACAGGGGGTACCGGTACCGAGTCAGTGTGCAGGGGTACAGGCTAGTTGAGGTAATTTGTACATGTAGGTAGGGGTGAAGTGACTATGCATAGATAATAAACAGCGAGTAGCAGCAGTGTACAAAACAAATGGAGGGGAGATGTCAATGTAAATAATCTGGTGGCCATTTGATTAATTGTTCAGCAGTCTTATGGCTTGGGGGTAGAAGCTGTTAAGGAGCCTTTTGGTCCTATACTTGGTGCTCCGGTACCGCTTGCTGTGCGGTAGCAGAGAAAACAGTCTATGACTTGGGTGACTGTAGTCTCTGACAATTTTATAGGCTTTCCTCTGACACCGCCTATTACATAGATCCTGGATTGCAAGAAGCTTGGCCCCAGTGATGTACTGGTCCGTACGCACTACCCTCTGTAACGCCTTAAGGTAAGATGCCAAGCAGTTTCCATACCAGGCCAAGCAGTTGCCAAACCTCATCTCCTTACCTTCATTACCACTGATCTGTAAGAAGCATTTGGGATGCAAATACAGAGAAAACAAATCCCATGCAATTTGAAGCAGGTGTCGTGTCTTTGGCTATGCCGGATTAAGTGATATGACATGCTATCCTATAAAATCCTTTCTCTGTAATTAATATCACCTGATTAGCTAATCATGTAAATGTAATTAACTAGAAAGTCGGGACACCACGGAAGAGTGTTTATAGATCCGTTATCTTCCGAATAAACTCTTAAAAACATAGTATTATTTTACATCGTTAGCAGTAAACATTAATCGTCACCTTATTTTCAGTCTCATAATGAAAGTTGTAAATTCTTGGTTATCTGCACGAACCCTGGCTAACAAGTTGAATCAGCAATACAAAATTGGGTTTAATTATTTATTTACCAAATACCTAAACTAATCACACAGAATTACATATACACAGAATGCTAATTATGTCATACAGAAAACGTCCCTGGTGGACGGAGCCAACATGGCGGCTTGTTACACAAAGAAAGGGGGTTGGGCTTGAATGAAAGAGCGGAAAGACTGAGGAACAAAAGAAACAGCAGCTATGCTATCGTAAATACATTATCTTATGCATTCTAAATTACCGCCCATTTGGAAAAGGAAAATGCAATAAATATTTACTCTGAGCTGCGCTTCGGTAGGTTGGTCGTAGATGCTGGCCAGGTTGGCCAACAGATCTTCCGGTCCTCGGAAGAATGTCTCTGCTGGTAAATTGGATACGTTGTATCTTCGTTTTGTGTTAGACTGGATCCGTCGTCTGTCCTTTCCTAGCCCACGTCTACAGCGGCCACTGCTAACTCAACGGCTAGGAAGTATCACTTCTGTAGTGAATAAGTTCAAAGTTCATACCATTCGCCACCAAAGCTCACGCTGAAGTTGGCTTAGTTCTGTACTTGACATGTGTCCTTTTAACGCAGAGGCTGCAGACCTCACGTAGTGGAACCCTGTTTACATTGTGTCATTGTCTTATATAGTGGCGAGGGGAGAAGGGTTTGTTTCATCGTTTATAACCCCTGTCTCTTCACAGGGGCGGGCCACTGATTAAGCAGGGCACTTTCCTTTCTCTCATTTGGAAGCTAAAATTACATTTAATCTCCTAACAAACAATCTCAATATCAAACATTTAAATTGCCCAACAATTCCACGTGAATCTGATAACTAGAATGTGTGGACTTTCCCAGGTAAAGTTTATGTCGTCCTGTCATCAGTCATAATGTCTCAGATGACAACCGAACTGACATCCATACTCATTAAGTTCCAAAGCATACTTCCAACTGGTTGTATTACCGAAATATGGTTCCTTTTCCCCATTTGTTTGATGTTCCCAGACTCTCTATATTTAACAAAGGCTATTCAACAGTCCTTCAGTAGGGTCAGAGAGAGAGGGGAAGGGAGAAAGGTATTTATGGGGGGGTCATAAACCTTACCCACAGGCCAACGTCATGACACAGGCCAAGCTCAAACCTTGAAACATACATCTAGGAAGCTGCTCTTTCCTTTATGTTCTGCTTCCACCAATCAGCTACTGCCAATTGAAAGCACAAAGATAAAATTGGATGATTGCCGATTGGACGAGCTGGTGGTTGGGGTCATATTCATTTTTGTACGACGGTTGGCGAAATATGAGCCAGAGGGAGTCGATAGCCTGCATGGACCAGGTCCAGCCAAGGGTCACAGTGGCCCCACAGATTCTATCTACACAGATGTAGGATCTTAATTTGATCACTCTTTTGTTTCTGACAATTTTCCTGCACAGCACAAAATGAAAACTTGTGGCGTTTTTGAGTTTTAAAAAGGCTTCTAAAATTCAACTTAGCAATGTCAGACTTCATTTGCCTTAATGAAAAATCCATCACCCCCTACACCAATCTATTATAATTCACATAAGTAATCACATTTCCTGTTGCTGCAGGATTATTTTCCTGCTGTAGCAAACTGGCTCAAATTAAGACCCTACATCTGTACCTGATGTGGAGACCAGTGACTTTTGAGGACACAGAGTACTGGACGGATCTTACTGTACCTCTCATCTGGCTGCATGAAATCTTCCACCTCATGTATTGTTGTTGTGAAATGGAAGTGTAGTTTAGATCATTGGTATACAATTCAGTGTATGACTGGGAGCTAACAATACATGCTACTACTGCTGTACTGTGAGAGAGGACAGCGGTGGAAATGCAGAGGTAGAGTGACAATGTCAATGACTGCAACAAAATGACAATGAGTTTGTTTAAGGGGAGATGGAAAGTTGAGTTTGCTGGTCATCTCTGATACTTTAACAATCACCACCTCACTGTGATATTGGTGGATGAGAAAAAAAAGAAAGCTCCATTTGTTTCCTCTCCTCATCTCCTTACTTTCATTACCACTGATTTGTAAGAACCGTGACAGGTGAAAGCAAAAGGGTGGGAGTCTATCCATTGCTTTCATCTGATTCAGTGATCATTAAGGAAAGGCGAGGAGAGGAAACCATAACAGAGTAATGATATACAGCCTTTGTCTCCTGCATTTGGATGGAATTAGATAGAGGTGTTTTCTGTGGGCATATGGACCCCCCCTCACCCCAAGCTGGCAGGGAGGTGGTGAACACACACATGAATATGTCATCAAACAGGGAGGCGGGGGTCAGGAGGACTGCATCCCAGCAGGTAAAACTAGTTGCAGTGACGTAGTTTATGATGAAGAAAAAAAAAATGTATGAAATGTATGTATTCACTACTGTAAGTCGCTCTGGATAAGAGCGTCTGCTAAATGACTAAAATGTAAATGTAAAATGTAATGATGTCATGGTCAGGTTGTGTACTGGTTGTATTTCATCTATATTATAAGAAAGGTTTTGTGTTACATTTGAAAATATACAAACGTAAATATATTTCTGGAGAGCTTATATTTCATGGTCTAATTTAATTGGACTTTCGGCTGAAAGTGGCTGATCGGATAGGGCCAGCGGGAATGGACATACTTGGCTGCAAAACACTAATGCAAACCTGTCTCTGTGAGAGGGATTACAGAAGCGCTTGGTGAGAGGGAAGCAGAGGCGGAAGAAGAACAGCGGCCTCTCATCGTGGCGCTATCACGACTCTGGATATGACCCAGATGTAGACAGGGAGGCGGATAGTACAGTTCACAGATGATTTATTAGAAACACGGGGCAGGCAAATGGCAAGTCAAGGGCAGGCAGAGGTACGTGATCTGGTCAGTGTCAGGCAGGTACAGGACGGCAGACAGGCTCAGGGTCAGGGCAGGCAGAATGGTCAGAACCAGGAAAAACTAGGAAACAGAACAAGAGAAACAGGAAGGTGGGAAAGAACGCTGGTAAGACCTGACAAGATGAACTGGCAACAGACAAACAGAGAACACCGGTATAAATACAAAGGGGATAATAGGAAGATGGGCGACACCTGGAGGGGGGTGGAGACAAGCACCAAGATGGTGAAACGGATCAGGGTGTGACAGGCGTATCTATTTTTAAGGGCTGTCAAAACAGAGGTGTAAGAATTGATGTACTGTTCTCACTGTGATCAGGCTGTTAGGGAGGACTGTCTTTCTGTGTCTGTCTGTCTTTCTGTGTGTCTATGTGTCTGTCTGTGTCTCTCTCTCTCAAAACCCAGATGAGTTCCTATGGGAATATCACTGCGCCAGCTCTCCAGATGTTACTTGATTATTTGGGGGGAGGGGATGAGAGGGGTCCATGTTTAGGCTTAAATCTCTCTGTAACAGGGACATGGTTTGTCCCACTCTCTGACCCATCTAGATCCACATGTCACTGCTCTGCCTCCCAAAAACATGTTCACTGGGCAAAATGTAATGAGGATTTACACCATGTGCTATAGCCTAGTTAAGAATCTGTCAAGTCTCTCGTGTAAGCTGGGAAGGCCAGGCGGCCAGGCAGACAGGCTCTCTGATGCCAGCTCCCTCTCTACCTCTTTCTCTCTCACACTCCTCTCCTCTTTCAAACCTCCCTCTATTCTTCTTCTCCTTTAGAGCGTGTGTGTGCATATACAGGATACCCGAAGGTCACGACCCATTCTGCCAGCACAGCATTCTCTCCCCTGGGCAGCCAGCCACCATGTGCCCCCTGAGTATCTGTGTGTGTGTGTGTGTGTGTGTGTGTGTGTGTGTGTGTGTGTGTGTGTGTGTGTGTGTGTGTGTGTGTGTGTGTGTGTGTGTGTGCGTGTGTTGAGGAGTGTGTGCATCAGCTCTCAGATATGATGATTCCAGACCAGTAGTGTTCTGTTCTGTCCTGTCCTGATACAGCGTCATTACTTGGTCCTCTGTCCTGAAGATGTGGTTCAGCTGGTAGAGAATGGCACTAGCAATGCCAGAATAGTTGGTTTTATACCCATACAAAAAGGCCCCCACTGTTGTAAGTTGCTTTGGATAAAAGCATCTGCTAAATGGTATATGTTACTAAAGGGACACTTCAGGATTTTGGCAATGAAGCCCTTTATCTACTTCCCCAGTCAGATGAACTCGTGGATACCATTTGTTATGTCTCTGTGTGCAGTTTGAAGGAAGTTGCTCACTAACGTTAGCATTCTAGTAGATACCATAGACTTCCAGTCATTGAGCTAACGCTAGTTGGCATTGGCTGATGAAACTACCTCCGACTTCTTTCATACTGGATGCAGAGACATAAAAATGGTATCCATGAGTTCATCTGACTCTGGGGAAGCAGATAAAAAAAAATCCCCAACTATGCCTTTAAGATGTACTTTCATTTCTATATTGATTTCATATAAAAAAATTACTCAAATATTATAGTATTTATTATTTGGAAGGGACATAGAACACAGACACAGAAAACAACAGAACAAGTTCTCAACTCATACTGTGTGCATGGTTTCGCTGTGTCTGCCTGACAGAGAGCCTTTCTGACAGCAAGATGAGTCTCCAATTCACAAATGTCGTTGTACTGCTGTGATAGACAACAGAGCATGCCCCAAATCCTCTGTGTCAGGACACAAGTGGATTAAGTTCATCACTGACTGTCAGCAAAGCCATTCGGAGGAGCCAAATTAGCATTGAAAAGTCAACGCTTGTCGCACTTAACATTTGCGTGCTGCTACGTGCGACATAGGGCCCACAGGTCCAAAGTAGTGCACTATATAGGGAATAAGGGGACATTTGGGACACATACTTTAGCTTGTTAAAGACGGTATTGTTCAATGTAACAGTGGTTTGTGGTGTTGGTGTTTTCCCAGATATGACTCCATTTCCCTACAGAGTGGCTTTGGAGCATCGGAAGAATTCCAAGGCATCTGCGTTAAGAAAGAAAGTGTCTGGAATAAGTTGTGGAATAACTTTTTGTGAGCCCTTTATATAACAATCTGAAAGGGGAGGGAAATGGAGAGAAAGGTCCTTTGTGTGATCCTGTGCCAAGTGATAATAAAAAATACATCACACTAATATCAAGCCAATTATCTCTTTTCTTCACTGCTCAAAAAGAAGTCGGCGTTCTTTAGTATTCCCACAGACACACAGTATGCATACAGCAGTGGCGGCTGGTGGGAGGAGCTATAGGAGGATAGGCTCATTATAATGTCTAATGAATAAATGTAACAGTCAATCATGTGGTTTCCATATGTTGTGTTTGATACCGTTCCATTATTCCATTCCAGCCAATACAAAGAGCCCGTCTTCCTATAGCTCCTCCCACCAGCCTCCTCTGGCATACAGCCATTCCCGAACTATCTCTCCTTTAGTATCTCTCACACTGTAGAGCTGGTGCTATCACCCTCGAGCTAATAATGACAACGGTGATTAAACAAACTCGGAAGCCTATTCCCCGCCTTCCTGGGCCCCTGCTGTACCCGCTCGTCCCGCAAAGGGATGTGTCATCATCCCCTTGGCCATGGGCCACAGGTTGGGCGAGAGCGGGAGAAAGTGAAGTGTTTAACAGAGACAGCGACTGGCATGAGTCATGACAATTACATCTTCTGGCTGTCTACAGATGAAGGATCTTAATTTGATCACTCTGTTGCAAGAAAGATTTCCTGCAATGCAGGACATTTTTAATTTGTAGTGTATTTGAACTTTTAAAAGGCTTTTGAAGTTTGATTTTCCCTTATGAAAAATGTATCAACCCCTACAAAAATGTCCATTAATTACAATCCACATAATAATTCACATTTCCAGTTGCTGCAGGATTATTTTCCTGCTGTAACAAACTGGCTCAAATTAAGACCCTGCATCGGTATATGTTATCTCCTCTAACAGCGGAGAGAGGAAGCATTCTAGTCAGGGTTTTGAAGTCTATGTGATAGACTAGATTATAGCCTGGTTGTCTGTAGTGTGGAGGCTAAAGAAAGGATTCTTTCTCCTTTACTGTCAACCAAAAATAAAATATTCATTCAAGTGCTCTGGTGTGGCCCCTTGCCAGCCCTCAATGAGATGATGTGCTTTAAAGTCACAGTCATGTTCCCTCACCAATGACAATAGCTACATTATCTTTCTATTAGAGTATATTAAACGGTTGTTATTGGGTAAATATTGATTATGCCAACTCTGCAGTCTGGACCAGTGTTCCTCTCTCTCTCGCTCTCTCTTTCTCCATTGTATAGTAAAGCAAGGTGATGAAGGCCTTTATCTGTTTGATATTGTCTTGAACAGCTGGCTCCCAAACAGTGAATGAAGCAATTTTTCTCAATCATGCCAGCTAACAGGCCATATCTGTCCCGATGCACTCTCCCCGGGTCCGAAGAAAGCGGATGTTTACAGTTTTCAGGGATACAGTATTTTCAACCCAACTTTCTTTTTCCCTGAAAAAACGGAAGTGGGGACACCGCTCAGGGGTCTTTTTACGTTTGCTACGTTAGGTTATTATCAAAGACAGGCGTAAAAAGACATCTGAGCGGAGTTCCCACATCCGGTTTTCAGCAGGAAAGGAAGCTTGGTTGAATTAGCTGCATCCCTGAATTAGCTGCATCCGGTTGTTGGCAACTCCGCTAAGGGTGGTCCTGATGCTGGAAGAGGTATTTTGCCATTGGCTGCTTTCTGTCGAAACATTGTTTTAAATGTACACCTTGTTGCCAGGAAGTCGGCATCTGTCGGGACTATTAATGCAGGTCATTAAACTTTAAAAACAATGTCCTCCTTGCCTCACATGGTAATCACCCAAGGGCCCATTTTAGTGCCAAATAATATAATCACTGAGGAATGGCAGAAAAAAATCCTCTGTTGAAATGTTCATATTGCGACAACTCCGTGTGCGCCCCAAATAGTACCCTATTCCCTATGTAGTGCACTACGTTTGGCCATGACTCTGATCAGAAGTAGTGCACTATGTAGGGTAAATACTGCCATTTAGCACACTGTCTGTGACTCTGAGTCAGATGCCTTCAATTGGTCTGAAACACCACGGTCCCATTTGTATATGGTTGTGTGGTTAATTAATCAATTGACGGTGTGGTGGTGTGAGAGGGAGAGCCTGGGTATAGCAATTTGCCATCTGATGAGCACTCATGTATTCTTATGCCTCTCTGCCCGCTGCTCTTTAAGGCCCTGGTTCTCCAGTCAGAAGGCATTTTTCCTAATGGTGCTTCAACATGTACCTCATAATGGTTAATTAGTTGTGAGTCACTATCACTGCAGCTCCCTGTTTATCTGCTCTCTTTATCCCTTCTGATCAGGAGAAAGAGGAAGCCTATGAGAGGAGAGAAAAGGTTGGAGAACAGCTTTATAGTTGATGATATGGATGGGTAGGTTTTTGCATCTGTTCTTTAAAATACAAAATGTAACCTAGTTTCTTTTGTAGCTGTGCAGCCAGTTCATATGAAATAGTCTGATACGACTCTGAGCATACTGTGATAATGTGGCAGTGGATGGCTAAGTGCATCACTACTGCCTTCCTAAGACCAATTCATCTAGCCATGGATCCAGAAATGCCTTGGCTTTTTTTGGGCCAGTGGTATAAACAGTGCTTCTTGAGTATGATGTGTTACGGTGCAAAGGTTTGTCAGGTTGGAATTTCCACTCTGTCACAACTACAGGGGGATGTTAGAAGGTCGGAGTGTTGGAAGATTGGAATGGAAGGTTGGAATGGAACTGACAGGAAGGTTGGGATGTTGGAAGGTTAGAAGGTTGAAATGGAAGGTTTGAGTGGAACTGATGGAAGGTAGGGATGTTGGAAGGTTGGAATGGAAGTTTGTCATGGAACTGACCGGAAGATTTGAATGTTGGGATGTTGGAAGGTTGGAATGGAGGGATTTGAATGGAACTGACAGCTGGAAGGTGCTGTATATTGGTACCATTAGACTTCCATTAGGAAACATACTGTACAAGGGAAATCGTCTCCTCTTGATAATGAAGAGAGTGAATGCAATCATGCATTCACTTCTATGTTTCCAGATGTGTGCTTTTCCACAGCATTTGTGTGTGCAGCCAACAATGACCAGAATTGTCCATGGGTGTACGAGTTTATTGGTGGGTCAGAGGTTATGTCATGGGTCCTCCCATTTAGGTGAATACTTTTTTTCTATAAAATGTTGCAGATTGAAATTTTCCGTCTTGTGATTGGGTGAGTTTAGGCAGTAAATGTGTTAAGTTTAGACAAGTAATTACAATTGGGTAAGGTTATATGGGTTGGATTAAGTTTGGGTAAGAAATGTTACAGGTTAAAATTAGAGACCAGGTTAAGGGTTGGGGTAAGATTAGAAAACAAATTAAACCACACTGGGATTCGAACTAGCAATATTGTGTATGGGAATCCCACTGTAAGCTCCACCCACTGACGCTTGAACTTTCATCCACTCAGCTAAAATGTGGAAGTCAAAATACTTGGACTAAAACCTCAATTTTATCATAGTTCCGTAAGTAACTGAACTGACTGAAAGTCATGTCACCACTGAAGCAGTCGTATTTGAGTGTCATGGCGTTATCCTTTTGCGATACATAATGGGCTTCAAAACTTACCTCGCTTATCTCTTCCCTTTGTGAAGTCCCTTTGTTAATAATGCATAGTCGCGGTGAAACGTAAATGTCGACTTGAATGCATTTGCGCTAACTACCCTGTGTGTATTTCCCTCTCGCTCTCATCCAGGTCAGTGTCACTGTGTTGGGAACAAAGCGGGCCTATGAATACACTTCTAACTTGATAGGTAGTGGGAGTTACCTGTACCAGGTGACAGTAGTGTGAGCAGTTGCCAGAAATACTATGCTTCGAAAGAACCGTGACATTTGGAATAGCATTTACAAGACCTCCTTAATTTATATGGGTATTGATGCATTACCAAACTCGTTTTTTTCATTCACCCAACATATACCACATTTGTTCTCCAATTACACAAAACCAATTAGTTTTTTATACACATGACTTCCTTTTTGTCAAACAGTTTTTTTTCATGTTGCTTAAAATCCCAATTAGTATTGCAGGAGTAGCCTACTCTGATATTATAAAATTCACATTTTTTAAGCAAAATGGACACCCACCCATGGCCATCCCACTGGGTGTAACAGTGTAGGTTCCGTCCCTCTCTTCGCCCCAACCCGGGCTCGAACCAGGGACCCTTGCACACATCAACAACATCAGCAACGCAAGGGGAAACCCTACTTCAAGTCTCAGAGAGAGTGACGTCACCGATTGAAACGCTATTAGCGCGCACCACCGCTAACTAACTAGCCATTTCACATCGGTTACATGGGCACAGACATCAGTTCAACGTCTTGTTTTCATTTGGTTGAGTTGTGAACTAACGTGAATTCAATAACAACAAAAATTGCCATGTCTTTGGATTAAGGTAGAAAATTGGGTGAAAAAATTCTATCAGTTTTCCACGTTGATTCAACGTTGTCACATTGGATTTTTTTTTAAAGTGACGTGGAAACAACATTGATTCCACCAGTTTTTGCCCAGTGGGACGTGAATGTCATGCATTGACTACAACACAATGGATTGGATACTCGTTATGTCTTAGTCAGAACTAGGAAACTCTGAAATTTCCAACTTGCTAACTGGTTGATCGCGGCACGTGTATAACTACAACCAGTTAGCAAGTCAGAGTTTCCTAGTTCCGACTAGCACTTGAACGTGGCAATATTTAATATCCCAATCTATATAGGTTGTGTTTTGAAACTATTGTCATCCGTTCGAACGCTGTACCTGATTTACAATAGAAAAGCTAAAACTTTATCATTGTGAAAAATAATATGTTCTTAAGTGCCTTACCTGTATAAATGAAAAAAATCAATAAACAACATCAAGATGAGCAATAGGGTGGACTTGAACAGCGTGTTTCTGACCCTATTTATTTATGAGAGGTTGTTTATGAAGACTATCTGCTGAGACAATGTGGTAAACAGGAGACCAGAAGTGTCACACGATTTCTGTTTTTTTAACGTGTCAAAACATTTTGAAACATTTTCCGTTGCATGCACTAATGAACACTAAGAATGAGATTTAAAGATAAAATGTACTCAACTTAATGGACTGAAACAGGGGGGACAACCTGGACTTGCTCAATAGGAATCTCTGATTTCCATTTTCCATGTCAAAACATTTTGAAATGTTTTCTGTTGTATGCCGTAATGAACACTACACAGGAATTGTAAAGATCAAATTTACTCAACTCAATAACATGATATACAATACAGTTGAATGAAGCTCAACTTTGTCACATTGAAATAATAAATAGACTTATTAAACAGTGAAGGGGCCTGGTATTTATATATTTTTATTTAACCTTTATTTGAACGGCAAGTCTCTAACACTTCTCTAATTCTCTACAATTGATCAATTGGCACCAGTAATGATTTGTATCATACAAATAAATAATTTGGTCAGTGCTTATTTTTGTCCTGTTTCAGGAAAAACATTTTTATATTCAAACGTCCCCTGAGACACCCTCAGGTAATGGGGTCACAGCCAGCCATTAGGGTTAAATGTCTTGCTCAAGGGCACCGATTGATTTTTCCCCTTGTTAGCTCCCCTAGTGAACTTTCAGTTATTGTCCCAACGCTCTAACCGCTAGGCTACCTGCCGCGGTTATTGGCATCAATGGCATTCACTGAATGTGAATATCCACATCAGGAGCCCCTTGTTTTGGGGCCATGGCAGTTTTGATGAGTCATGATGCTACCAACTGTGCACAACATAAAACATAAATGTCAGAGTAGTGTATGCTCCAAGGGATGATTCTATTAATACTAAAGATCTATGATCCTCTTCTTAACCATAAGGAAGCAGGATCACTTGACAACAACTACAGTCAGGAACAACCATAGAGATTCTATAATTCATGAATATATATAGGATCTCCATGGGTGCAATAGTCAGAAATATTCACATACAATATCTGTTGTTGGAGCTAAAACACTCAAAACAATTATTGAGTAATAACTTATGAATGCACAGCCATCTGTTATGCTGCGGTGCACAGCAGGCGTCGTAAAGTGTCAGTATGAATGGGAAGTGTTTTTGACAGGCACCCACATGTGGGAAAGACTTCCGCCAATTGGAAGATTTGGATCACACTTATGACTTTTGTGCACTTCTCTAAAACTGCTCTGAGTGTAGAAGCTTTGTGGGGCCTAGTGAGTAATAGTCAGTCTATAGGCCTCTTGTTGATGTATGATTCACACTGTAATCCTCACATGTTGCCTGAAACTGAGTCTGGAGTCAAGAGCAAACGATGCAATATTAGTTTACTACATGAGTTAACAACTCTTATGGTGTTGCTAGGGTTAGGATTATCAAATCATCCCCACTGACTATCCTTCCTCACAGACTGTGGGCAGTATTCACTCTATCGTGAAGTGTCCACCTAGTGTACAGAGCAGCTTCTCCGGTGTGTAAGAGAACGACAAATCCCACTGCTGCCACCAGTATAGCAGGCAGCGTGGAAGCTGCATTGGGCACTCGAACCATGGAGCATGTACTGCAGAAATAAGCTTCTAATTGACAGTATCACAACAGCCTGGGCCTCTGGGCAGGAGAACGCTCACATCGGTTAAACAGGTAGCCTATGGGCCTGGCTTGACCGGCGAACAAAATGAAGCCTTTTGTGGATCAATTCTATGACCAAAGACTCTTTCTGATTCATATCAACTCACGGTACCAGCATTCAAGACAAGTCTAGGTGAATATATGTCATGGTTTGCTTTAATCCCCCAAGACAATCCCCCTCTAATTGGACCATACTGTCTGGGACCCAGTGAAATTGCACGTTGACATAAGATATGATGCAAACATGCATCTTGCAGAAGAAATTGTTTTAGGGTGGAATGACTAGACATATCTGATGACAATGGTGACAGAACACTTCATCAAATATTCTTTACCGGCCCCTCCCATAGACTTAACGTTGCCCTGGTTTACGTGATGACGCTAGATGTATATGAGCGCAAGCGGCGGGATCGTTCTCTCTTTTACCGCCATAAGAGCGGAGTCTTTTTCTTTTGGACCGCTTCACTGCGTAGATCCATCTAGTCAAGCCGCCAGTTAAAGGTAAGAGAATGACTTGAAATCACCTTAGCTTGGTCTTTAGCAATACAACAGAGTGGCGCATATATTTTGTTCTCTTAGATGGGTACGAATACGGGGTTGTTCTTATCGTCTTGAACTAAATATTTGTGTGCATGTAGTCGGGAAGAATAGAACGATAGCTTGCCAGCTAACTAAGTCGGATGGCTAGTAGCAGCCATTGAGAGACGAGAGGCTCCACCATGATTCGTTAGCTTGCTAACGTTACATGCACGATGATGAAAAGGGCAAATTTTCCGCCCTTTCGAGACGTATTGTAAATACAAACGTCATAACCTTTTTTGTGACAAGTCATCGTAATTTGCATCATTCAGTTATTGGTTTTATCGGATGTCGTGTTTATTTTTATTTAGACTTGACCCTATTTATTGACTAGCCTTAGGGAGGGTAGTTAAGTGATGGGAGGGAGATGTGGCGTGTACAAGTTTTTGTGTGTGTCTGATCACTGTTCGAGCTTTACAGCTAACTAGCAGGCTACACTCTAAAATGGGACGCGTATGTCTCCGTCTTTTCACGTGACTTTTGACATGTTTGTAGTTGGCTAGCTAATTTCGATAGCCACATAGTTAACGGTTCTCTTATTTTGGATTTTAATATTATTTGAGGGTTCCAATATTTGCCCAGTAGGTCACGTTGCCAATCAAATATGGATTGTCACTTGAGTACTTGCCCAATGAAAGTGCGTATGCCAAGCTAACGTTAGCTAGGTAGCTGTAACTAGCTAACGTTAGTTGACTTGCTGGCGAAGTGGTTAGCTAGCTGAAAACATGCACAACCAGTTGGCTAACGTTACAGCAAATGTATCCATTATAGTGCATGTGGTAGCTAACTAGCTAGATACCGCGGAATTGTGTAATTTGTACGTTTCAGTGGTAGGTTAGGTAGTTAGCCAAATTCACATGCTGTTTAACAGCTAGCTGGCTGGCCGGCTTTCTTTGTCGGTGAGAGCCATTGCTCATAGCTTGCCTTGAGCATGCAACACGTGGTCGTTGGGTTTGAAAGGCTCGTTGAAGGGATGAATGTGTACCATTGGGGGATTTCAGTCACTGAAGATCTGTTATTTTCATTTTGTTAGTGAAATGCATTGAGTTAGCTACACTCAAACAAATGTTTCAGCTGTTATCACATCTAAAGCTGCCTTTGTTTGTCAATGCTTATCAATGCAACACAACTAGAAATGTTTCGTTAGATATTCTACCTTTAGCCAGTTTAGCTAGCTATAGCTAGATTGTGTATTTTTGACTAATACAGCCTACTTGGCTGTGATTTGTATGGATAACTTTTGTCAAGAAATGAGGGTGAACCAACTACTGTCGCAACTTGTAGATTGGATATTGGTCCTGATGACTCCTACTAAGGCGACATTACATTTTCGTTTGAGAGAAAAGGCCTTATGGTATGAGTAAGAATTAAATCATTTTTTAAATGGACCCTTTTATGATCGTACTATGGATGATGGCTACGCTTGTATTGATGTTTGAACGTCTCAGATGCTTTGTCATTTGTGTTTTGAGGCACACATCTGTTACTCATGAACACATGGCATTTTTATGACCCCATCAATTTGAGTTCTAATGACCCCTTTGTGAAACTGGCATGTAGAGTTGAGGTAGTCAATTGATTGAAAGGTATTCCTGGAACTGTTACTGAAACAGAACTCACTGACAGTGTTTGAAGCTACTCTTAAAATAGTTGGCCATGCTATCAATTACTTCACACTGGAAGTTTACTGCAAAATGCTAAGTCACTAGTTGAACAAAAATATAAACACAGGTACAGTTTTGGTACAATGTTTAATGAGCTGAAATAAAATATCCCAGAAATTCCATACACACAAAAAGCTTATTTCACTCAAATACACAAATTAGATTTGTTTATTTAGTTAGGCTAGTCAGTTAAGAACACTTTCTAATTTACAATGACTGCCTAGGAACAGTGGGATAACTGTCTTGTTCCGGGGCAGAACCACCAATATTCTTTACCTTGTCAGCTCAGGGATTCGCTCTTGCAACCTTTCGGTTACTGGCCCAAGGCTTTGGCCACCTGCTGCCCCAGGTAGCCTAGATAATCCATCTACCTGACAGGTGTCTTGTCAAGAAGCTGATTAAATGCTAGGGACAATAAAATGCCACTCTAAAGTGTGCAGTTTTGTCACACAACACAATGCTATAGATGTCTCAAGTTGAGGGGGTGTGCAATTGGCATGCTGACTGCAGGAATGTCCACCAGAGCTTATGTTCATTTCTCTACCTTAAGCCACCTCAATGTCAGAATTTGCAAGTACGTCCACCCAGCCTCACAACAGCAGACCACATGTAACCAGGCCAGCCCAGGACCTCCACATCTGGCTTCTTCACCTTCGGGATTGGATGAGACCTGGACAGCTGATGAAACTGAGTAATTCTGTCAATAACAAATCCTTTTTGTGGGGGAAAAACTCAACCTGATTGGCTGTGCCTGGCTCACCAGTGGGTGGGCATATGCCCTCTCAAGCCCACCCATGGCTGCACCCCTGCCCAGTCATGTGAAATCCATAGATTTGGGCCTAATGTATTTCAATTGACTGATTTCCTTATGAACTGTAACGCAGCAAAATTGTTACTTGTTGTTTTTGTTCAGTATACGTGTAGTTCACTATTCCCCAACACTATCTCGAGTTATGATTCTAGTCCCCTCTGACAGTGGTGCGTTCTTTACACATCGATGTATCAACAACATGCCTAAAGCATTAGTGGCATGCCTAGTTGACTGTTTCAGATGCTGTTTGGATTGTCCTAAATCTATTTCATCAGAGGAAATCCACTTTATCAATCAATGTCAGACTGAAATGCAGTCAGTGTGTCTGTATTTGAATGGTGCTGTTGCTATTCTCAAGCTTTTGATGGCTATTACCCTTTCTAGGGTAGGTGGGACGAAATCGTCCCACCTACGTAACAGCCAGTGGAATCCTGTGGCGCGTTATTCAAATACCTTAGAAATGCTATTACTTCAATTTCTGAAACATATAACTATTTTACAGCATTTTAAAGACAAGACTCTCGTTAATCTAACCACACTGTCCGATTTCAAAAAGGCTTTACAACGAAAGCAAAACATTAGATTATGTCAGCAGAGTACCCAGCCAGAAATAATCAGACACCCATTTTTCAAGCTAGCATATAATGTCACATATAAACCCAAACCACAGCTAAATGCAGCACTAACCTTTGATGATCTTCATCAGATGACACTTCTAGGACATTATGTTATACAATACATGCATGTTTTGTTCAATCAAGTTCCTATTTATATCAAAAACCAGCTTTTTACATTAGCATGTGACGTTCAGAACTAGCATACCCCCCGCAAACTTCCGGTGAATTTACTAAATTACTCACGATAAACGTTCACAAAAAACATAACAATTATTTTAAGAATTATAGATACAGAACTCCTCTATGCCCTCGCTATGTCCGATTTTAAAATAGCTTTTCGGTGAAAGCACATTTTGCAATATTCTAAGTAGATAGCCCGGCATCACAGGGCTAGCTATTTACACACCCACCAAGTTTAGCCCTCACCAAAGTCAGATTTACTATAAGAAAAATGTTATTACCTTTGCTGTTCTTCGTCAGAATGCACTCCCAGGACTTCTACTTCAATAACAAATGTTGGTTTGGTCCCAAATAATCCATAGTTATATCCAAATAGCGGTGTTTTGTTTGTGCGTTCAAGACTCTATCCGAAAGGGTAAATAAGGGTTACGCGCCCGACGTGTTTCGTGACAAAAAAATTCTAAATGTTCCATTACCGTACTTCGAAGCATGCTGTTTAAAATAGATTTTTATGCCATTTTTCTCGTAAAAAAGCGATAATATTCTGACCGGGAAATCGTGTTTTAATACAAAGAGAGAAAATAAAAACATGGTGTCGCCCCGTGCACGAGCCTCAGTCTGATGGTCCTCTGATCGACCACTTACCAAAAGTGCTAAAGTTTTTCAGCCAGCGGCTGGAATTACATCATTCAGCTTTTTCCCGGGTTCTGAGAGCCTATGGGAGCTGTAGGAAGTGTCACGTTACAGCAAAGATCCTAAGTTTTCAATAAACAGCCAAGAAGCTCAAGGAATGGTCAGAGAGGGTACTTCCTGTACAGCATCTTCTCAGGTTTTTGCCTGCCATATGAGTTCTGTTATACTCAGACACCATTCAAACAGTTTTAGAAACTTTAGGGTGTTTTCTATCCAAAGCCAATAATTATATGCATATTCTAGTTTCTGGGCAGTAGTAATAACCAGATTAAATCGGGTACGTTTTTTATCCGGCTGTGTAAATACTGCCCCCTAGCCCTAACAGGTTAAAACCTCTTGAAGGTCTTGCGGGACGAACATCCAGCGAAAAACTCCTATCGACATTAGCATAACGAAATTTAATATATATTTTTTTCAAATATAGGACTGTCTCATATCGTTTTATAGATACACCTCTCCTGAATCGACCCACGTTGTCCGATTTCAAAAAGGCTTTACAGGAAAAGCAAAACATTAGATTATGTTAGAGGAGTATATCGTAAAAAGTAGCCACATAGCCATTTTCCGACCAACCACATGCATCACAAATAACCAAAAAACAGCTAAATGCAGCACTAACCTTTTACAAACTTCATCAGATGCCACACCTAGGACATCATGTTACACAATGCATGCAGTCTTTTGTTCGATAAAGTTCATATTTATATATAAAAACAGCATTTTACATCGGCACGTAACGTTGACTAACTATTTTCCCTCAAATGCATCCGGGGAAACAGTGCTACAATTTACTCAATTACTATTCAAAAACATTTTTAAAATGTAATATTGTCATTCTAAGATTTATAGATGAATATCTCTTGAAAGCACCTGTAATACCAGATTTAAAAATAACTTTACTGGGTAATCACGCTTTGCGATAAAAGGGGATGCGATACTCAGAAAATTACCTAGTAAATACAGCTCTGCGCCATCTTGGAACAATCGCATATCACATCTAGTCTTGTATACTATTGTCAATAATCCCTTACCTTTGGTTGTCTTCATCAGAAAGCACTAACAGGTATCCCAGGTCCACAACAAATGTATTTTCGTTCGAAAAAGTCCATCCTTTATGTTCCATTAGCTTGTTGTTGTTAGCGCGTCTGAAGGCTTGATCCAAAAGCTTAGTCAGGCGCGGGACAGCTATTTTGAAGAAAAACATTTTTTCCCCATTTAGGTTCGTTCAAACATGTCAAACGTTGTATAACATAAATCTTCAGGGCCTGTTTCAACAAGAGAGCCAATAAGATTCGAGGGGGACGATTGTATTGTGTTTCAAAACGTTTCGAAAGGAGGGGGTAGACAGGGCCGCCGGCGTCATAATGGTGATGGCCCTCCTCCTGTGACCAATTTCAACAGCGTGTCATTCATTCAGTTTCCACAGTAGAAGGCTCAAACCACTTTGTAAAGACTGGGGACATCTAGTGGAAGCAATAGGAAGTGCTCAATGAACCATAGCTCACGGTGTGATTACAATTCAGAATTCCACTTCCTGTTACGATCGGTCTCGGGGTTTTGACTGCCATATGAGTTCTGTTATACTCACAGACACCATTCAAACAGTTTTAGAAACTTTAGGGTGTTTTCTATCCACAAGTATTAATTATGTGCATATCCTAGCTTCTGAGTTTGAGTAGTAGGCCGTTTAAAATGGGCACACACTTTTTTCAAAATGCGCTGTGGCGCCCCCTATCCTAGGGGAACACCAAGAGGTTAAGAGCTCTGGCATTGGCTATTGGTGGGGAATGTTTGATCTGTTCCCTGGCCAGACGTCGTGATGTGGGTCTCATGGTGTTTTACAGGTCGATCCAAATGGTATTGGTTCACACTATCTAAAATATCATTACGGTAGTGCTGTGTGCGGTTTTGAAATTTCAACGACCAAAGATTTGGCCTGGAATTATCCTCTTTTTGTTCCCTCTGCCTGGTAATCTCCCTTTCAGCTGCTTAACATTTGATTTTTGGACAGCTTTTCAGTTGGCCTATTTAAACTGTGCAGGTGAGTGGGCAGCCTGTGTGATTCTTAACCAATGGGCACAAGCCATTAGGAAGGTGAGGGAGAGAAGAGGGGCTGCTGAAAGATGGAGACAGTCGTGCATTTCAGACGTTGCAGGTCAGGTCTACATCAGCACTGTTAAACTGTTGCTGATTGGTTAATTATGGCTGTTTCCCTGACAATTATTAATGTTGTAGCATTTTTCTCCAACCAGGCCAGTAAACCTTATACTGCTGTATCACACAACACCCTTGGTTTGTCATGAATATGGCACTATAACATGTGATTTCCCCATACTTCACTCTCGAAGTACAGTGAAGGTTATGTAGTAAACATTGAAGGGGCCATTTTTATTTCTGTCAAGCATCTTTTAATTGAGAGCCTTTGCCTTCACATTGGCTTTGATTGAGCTGCACTGAAATCTCTATGCTGGAGACATCAGAGCTTGCCCAATAGAATATTGTTTGAATTTGTTTTCACTCATTCCATGGAGCCAGGAATGAAGCTGTCTACCTGGCAGCTATTAAGTTGTGGTATCATTTTGTAATTAGTCGGGTTCAACACATTTTGGGGATACCAGCCACTTTGTATTTAACTCACCACTTTTTTTTAAGCCCATTTGAAGACCACCGTCAACCTAATACCACAGCGGTAAGGAGAACCCTCCAGTCAATCCATCACCTAATGCCTTATGTCTTTGGAGGTTTGGTCATTGCTATGGTTGCATCACACTGGTGTGAGCTAAAGCTGATCTGGCTCTTGTGTTTCTCCATGTGTGCTAACCCTATGGTAAACATTCTCCCCCTGGGGGGGGTCTCGAGCCTAATTCAATGCCTGATGTGACTAATGGCTTTTAATTGTCAACCTTCATGTGATGGCCTCTTTAACAGCCTGTATGGTTAAAGTGCACGTCTGAGTGGGTCCAGCTGTGTACCTCTTCAATTGTGTTACCGGGATTTGATCCCTAAGAAGTTAACGGGATCGATTTGACAACAGCCAGTGAAATTGCAGGGCGCCAAATTCAAACAGAAATCTCATAATTAAAATTCCTCAAACATAGAAGTGTTATACACCATTTTAAAGAAACTTCTTGTTAATCCAACCAGTGTCTGATTTTCAAAAAGGCTTTACGGTGAAAGCATACCATATAATTATGTTAGGTCAGTGCCTAGTCACAAAAAAACATACAGCCATTTTCCAGCCAAAGAGAGGAGTCACAAAAAGCAGAAATAGAGATAAAATGAATCACTAACCTTTGATGATCTTCATCAGATTGGCACTCATAGGACTTCATGTTACACAATTAATGTATGTTTTGTTAGATAAAGTTCATATTTATATCCAAAAATCTGTTTACATTGGCGCGTTATGTTCAGGAATATTTTGCCTCCAAAACATCCAGTGATTTTGCAGGGAGCCACATCAATTTACAGAAATACTCATCATAAACATTGACATAAGATACAAGTGTTATGCATAGGATTATGGATAAACTTCTCCTTAATGCAACCGCTGTGTCAGATTTCAAAAAAGCTTTACGGTGAAAGCACACCCTGCAATAATCTGAGTACAGCGCTCAGCCACCAAAACAAGCCATACAGATACCCGCCATGTTGCGGAGTCAGAAATGGCGTTATAAGTATTCAAATACCTTTGATCTTCATCGGAATGCACTCCCAGGTATCCCAGTTCCACAATAAATGTTAGTTTTGTTCGATTAAGTTAATCTTTATGTCCAAATACCTCCTTGTGCATTTGGAATAGTGAACTAAATGCGAACAAGTCCATTACAGTTTGTAGAAACATGTCAAACGATGTATAGAATCAATCTTTAGGATGTTTTTATCATAAATCTTCAATAATATTCCAACCCAACAATTCCTTTGTCCTTAGAAATGAAAGGGAACGGAGCTCGTGCCCACGGCGGCGCGTGTGACTAAACTAAAGGCTTTCAGCCAGACCACTGGTTCAAACGGCTCTTATTCGCTCCCCTTTCACAGTAGAAGCCTGAGACAATGTTCTAGAGACTGTTGACATCTAGTGGAAGCCTTAGGAAGTGCAATATGACCCCACAGACACTGTATATTGGATAGGCAATCACTTGAAAAACTACAAACCTCAGATTTCCCACTTCCTGGTTGGATTTTTCTCAGGTTTTTGCCTGCCATATGAGTTCTGTTATACTCACAGACATCATTCAAACAGTTTTAGGAACTTCAGTGTTTTCTATCCAAATGCATATTATTAGTAGATATCTTAGCTTCTGGACCTGAGTAGCAGGCAGTTTACTCTGGGCACGCTTTTCATCCAAACGTGAAAATACTGCCCCCCTAGCCCAAAGAGGTTAAGGGTCACTGGCCCTGTGCGAAAGGCCTGTTGGACTGATGGGTGAACTACTAGTTGTGGTCTCTGCCCCCTCTAGGATTGGGTGCTTTACATAGCTCCAGTCCCCCTCTGCTCTCTCCTCCATGCCAGGAGGTTTATGGATGGGGGTACAGGTCTAAACAGGGCCTTGCTTTGGTGCTGTTATCAGATGGCAGCCCCAGTGTCGCCAGCATCTAAAGCCCCAGCCCAGGGCACGCTGCGGATCACAGATTCTCTGCCCAAACCAAATGAGATGGGCAAGAGGTTGAGATATGTAGGACGATTTAACTAAGGCTTATGTTACTTAATGCCTCAGCACAGCTAACAGGGCTGTCAGTGAGCTGGGCGCTTGGGAGTTCTTTCATGCACATTTCACTAACCAACATGACAGGGAGCCAAAAGCAGCCCTTTTTTTGTTTTCATCTGGGAGTGGGAGGAGAAACTGGGGTAGGATTACAGTTGGTGGCCATTTTGCACTAAGCAAGCGGAGTGCTTGGAATCAGATGTTCAGCCCTCCTGTGGGTGCTTTAGTCCACAAAGCCCCCAATGTCAGTTTGCTACACACTGGGATGGAGATGTCCTCAACTCTATTGAACTTAAGGATATGATATTATGTTGCCTGTTGTAAACCTACCATCAAACAAGACGATGTAATGCTAGTCTTGCAAATAAGTCATTAGGGCCTATTTCAATAAATAATCTATTCCCAGAAGCCCTTTGTTTATTGAACATATTGATTTCCTGCTGTGAATTAACAATTGTGTCTAAAGTAGCATGTGTCATACATTGTCTAACTCTCTGTTCCCTTCCCTACAGCAGCATCACTCGAGACTTGGCTAAGATGGCAGACATGGACAAGTAAGTGCATCCTCCATTTGATTGGCTGTGCAGCCTGCGTTCTGTGCAGCAAGGAAAGGCACTTATTGCATAAGTGTCCTATACTAAAACAATCCCACCTCTGCATCGTTACCTAGGGCCTTATAAATTCAGATTTCTTTTTTTACATTTCTGGGTGTTGATAGCCTTTAATTCCAGCGTTCGCCTAGCGAAAGGCTGATTAGCTGTGTTTTTGTCGCACATGTGATGGTAGTTTGCAAAACAAATACCCACTGGATTGATGCCAATATAATTCTGCCAGGTCAGCATATGCTACTTTGTAGGTAGCATTTCATTTAGAATATTCTTGGGAAAGCCTTTCCTTGTCTACCAGACTACTTTTAATTATCATCATTGCTAACAGCTACTAAGTGGTAGATGAGCGAACCGCACATACTGAGAAGGGAACTAATCGTTGCCTTTAAGAAAGTTTAGATGCATTCTGTTCATGTCTTATGATAAACTTCTGCTAATTCATTTTCAATTAATTTAGTTGATTCCTTACTCATTTAAATAAATGTTTGAATATTGTCGATTCCCCTAATGTCTGGATTCAGTGTTTCCATCCGTTTTCTCTGCATCGTGGATTTAATAGGGCCCTAATTACCCTCCCCCTCTTGTCATTGGTTTACCTGGAGGTGTGTTGAGGTCCCGTGCACTGTCATTTTGGCTCTACCTGCTATGGTGTCCAGGAAGCCAACCTGGATTTGAGATGTTGGTGAACACGGTCACCTTCATTAGTGCATAACGTTTCGCAAAGGAAAAAACTAAAGGTTGCTTTAGTTATACCTCAAATGCAGCTCAGCCAGCTTCTTGTCTCAGGCAGAAATATGCATATAGTGAAATGCATGCGTGTTTCAGTCCATGTGGGTGATTTCCCCCCCCCCCCCCCCCCCTGCAATTCAGGCCAATGTTTGTGGTCAAACCTCCAGGGTATTCCAGAATGAGGCCCCCATCAGCACGCTAACATGTCAAGTTCAGGATCGTTGTGGAGTTCTTGGTTAGCAAGGAAACTAATCATGCAGCCAAGCACAGTCTGATTTGTTCACCCAAGGCATCCATGTACCAAAAAACTATTTGGATAATGGCACAGGAGTGTTGGGTGAAATCATGGCATTAGTCCAATGCACATACTGTTTAGGAAAGCCTTTTATCAATTTGGCTTCTAGTAGCTGTCAAATATTAGACACCGGTGGGTGTATATATCAAGCGTCTGAGTAGTGTTGACATTTTAGAGCACAGTTAATATAATAACATGGGGTCCTGATCCTAGATCAGCACTCTTACTCTGAGATGCTTGGTCCATACGTCCGCAGAGCCGAGTCAGTCCTCTTCCCCTGGTATCTGATGCAGAGGAGGATGGCCAGCTGTCGCTCTCACTGCAGAGACGTTTCCTCGTGGGCTGTGGCTCGACGTGGCTGTTTACTCAGCCTGGGCTGCTTGGGATGCCATGTCTGGGCTTGGGTTACGCCGGCTCCCTCCAGCCACTCAGACACCTCCCTGAGTTTGAGTAATGGGCCTTGACCCTGGTCCAGCAGGCCTGTGGCTGTCTCACACCACAGGGAACAGGCAGACAGTCAACTGTTTATCCCTTCATCTGCCTTATTATATACCGTCCTGACTGACTGCAGGAGTCTCTGGGTGAAGTTTCCCCTATATACAGGTCTAGCATCAACTTCCCCTCACCCAGACTTAACCTAAACCACTAGTGGGGGGAAAAATGCAAAACTGACCCAAGATCAGTGTCTAGCGTTAACATCACCCTATTTTACCCCATGACTAACTGCAGGGCGGATGCTAGCATTTTAGCCTGATGCCACATGGTTGTCATTATGTTGATCAGGGGCTTATTCAGATAGAAATGTAATTATTTTTGCACTGGTTCGGAACCTGGTTCATGGATCAGTATGAACGGGGTTTAAATCCGGTGTTAAATGAGACTTCGGTGAGGCAGGGGAGCAGTATACCCTGTGTCCCTGTTCACTCTCTGGGAATATTGTCTCCTAGTCTGTCAGAGGTACTGTGTGGAGGCCTCTATGTATTAGTATTGTCTGACACACCCCTCCTTTTGTATCTAAGTAATTATTAGAGTTGAGTTTCCCTATTCTACACAATAGATATAATCACATACCATCTAAACAGTACATTCTATTCCTGAATAAGCTCCAGGTGTCTGTTTTGGCTGATTTTATTTTTTTCTCTGTCTCTGTGTGTGTGCAGTAAGGACCAGGCTGAGCTGGACCCGGCAGATTTGGAGGACGTGGAGGACGTGGAAGAGGAGGAGACTGGAGAGGACGTCAACAGCAAAGGTAAGGCTCAGCACTACCTGTCGAGGAAGCAACTGGGATTGTTAAACGTTAATGTCTGTGCCCACCTTGGATTTGACTTCAACTGAACAACCAACAGTGAAATCTGAATCAGTTTGACATGAGTGTCATGAGCCTCTGCTTGCTGGTCAGTTGTTAATGTTAGGTTGACAGTTGAATTAAAATCCTCTGTGCCCACATTGTCTAGGTTTGAATCTGAATGTTTTTACCTGTCCACGAATGATTAGGAATCATGTGTTTATTAATGAGGTTTATCATGTTTAACTGGCAGTCCTTTGTAGACTGAATTAGATGCCTCTCTGCCCCAGGTATTTATAGCCCAGCAATGCTTATCGTCTCCCACCACAGTGCTATGTCACAATGATCTCACACTTGACAGAGGCTTTCATACGGCCAGAGCCTAACAAATATCCTAATTATGGCCCGATTTCTGTAATGACACTCGTCATCAGTAGAAACGTCTTAGAACATTTTGCCTTCCCACTCATCCCTGTCCCCGCTCCGCCGCAGCACTGTGTTGTCACTCAGCTGAGGAGTTTGCCATTTCGTCCTTAACGGCACGCTATTCCCCCTATAGCGCACTACTTTTGACTATAGACCCTGCTCAACAGTAAAGCACTTTAGGGAATAGGTTTTTGTTGTTGGGACAGGCACAGCAGGGCCCTCAAATCCAAGGTGTAAGGAGTTTAAGTGTGGCGTAGGTAAATCAAGGCAGGCAGAGTATACCTGCTGACTAAATTATGCAGCAGCCCTCTGTCTCGTCCCATGGGCAAAGCGTTTGTTCTCTGCTTTGGAAATGTCTCTAACAGCTTTTAGGAATAAGTTTGGTGGAAGGGAAGACTGATTCTAATGCTCCCTCTATGGGCTCTAGTACAACCTGTCTTCAAGCAGAGGCTGGGACAGTCTGACCAACTGACTGTTGAGCACTAAGCACATTTCTATCGCCGTCTTAATCGGATAGAAATGCTATTATTTTGGAACTGGTTCAGTGTTGGAAGAAACTTCAGCGAGGCAGGGGAGCAGTATACCATTTGCGGTCTCCCTGGTCGCTCTCCGGGAACATTGCATCCTAGTCTGTCGTGTTCTGTGGAGGAAACACAGGGCTCTGTGTCAATAGTGTGAAGTGACTTCCTTTCCTTGTCTCCTCTCATTCGTCTGCACCAATCTGAAGAGGCTTGACGGGTGGCAGCGTTTTGGCAGTAGCGTTCTTCCACCTGTTCAAGACTGTCAGATCAGTGAAGATGAAGGAAAGGAGACAAGCGAAGGGAGCAACCAGTTGACCAACAACCCAACCCTTTATTTGATTTAGATTTTTTTGTAACTTTGTCTGTCATTAGTTGACCTGAAAATATTTGGAGTAGCCCGCCCTAGAATTTCTTATGCAGTACTCCCTTTCTTCTTCCGTCTCTGTATCTGTCCGTATGGTGTCTGATGCTATGAATGGTTGTCTGTGTCTGACGGTAGTGCCTGGCTTTGTCCGTCTCCCCTCAGCTCGTCAGCTCACCGTGCAGATGATGCAGAACCCACAGATTCTGGCTGCGTTGCAGGAGAGGCTGGACGGCCTGGTGGGCTCGCCGTCAGGATACATGGAGAGGTGAGAACCCCAACCAGGAGAGACACTGAGGCTACAGCCGTACAGATTCTGGATTGAGACAATCCTTTTTCAATGGGGGGAGTCAGTTGGATGGACAACAGTTGGTCCATCAGAAAATCCACTCTGTTTTAGGTCCTGTATGTACTCGTCCGAAATAGTTGACGGACAGTGGCTGAATGCATCTACGATTTCCTCAGTGTTCCTGCGACTGGCCATAGCCTGACTCTGTCCCACTCTGCAGCTCTGGGGGACTAGCCTAGTTATGCAGCCCTGCTTTAGATGTTAAGGCTCCAACAGAAGTTCTTCTCACTAAGGTAGTGGTCTTGTTATTTATTTATGTATAATACTTTCAAAACCTCCATTCTTGGCATGCACGCTTTCTCCCTGTACCCGTGTATGTTTGTTATGGAGAGAACCAGGCCAGTGCTATGTCTTCGGTGCCAGGATGTTCCTTGTCTTCTGGTTCTATCCTCAATTCGCTGGTGCACCCCTCTGACATGTCTGTGGAAAATGAGTATTGGTAGTTTAGGTTGATAGGCTGAATTGAACCTACACCCAAAACCGATTTTGAAGGTGCTAGAGGGAAAACTGAACGTTTCTGCACACTCCGTTGCTCTTAAGGTCGACTGACCAATAGCTCAGCTACTATTTATAGTATAGGTTGACAAAATAATTTTCTAAAAGTTCATCCTCAGGTAATTACCTCAAGGATGAGAGAACCAATCTGTGCCTGATTGGGTATGTGAAGGTAATGCTTTTCATTCAGGGATTTCCTCAAGGAAGGTTGCCTAGTTACAGTATTCAAGCAAGGCCACTGCTACAGTGATGAGAAGCTGCTGCATTCCCCTTTAAAGCAATGTTCCATAACTGTAGTCCTCTAGGCCTGCTCTGTGCTGGGGTGTCCTTTAATATGCAAATGATTTGGCCATGGTGAGTTGGAGTTGACTCCTTGGCCAATGACTTCACTGAAGAGCTATGGCACACAGACATGATGCCTAGGCACTAGGCGTTCTGGACCCAGTTGTGCACCTCTTGATTTGGTGTTGCAGTGAAACGTGTTTAAAAGCGGTCTCCGCATCTGTGAACCGAGGCCCTATGTATCATTCTCGGAGTAGCGTTGCTGATCTAGGAGCAGGTCTCCCTGTCTATGTATTCTTATTCCTTATATAAAAGGCAAAACTGATCCTAAATCAGCACTCCTACTCAGACGCTTGATGCATACCCCTGATCTGACCCAATGCAGATGGTATTATGGCTCCCTCCTTCCACCATTCCACTCGCTTCATATGATGATGGATGAAACCTATCTGTAGGGTGTACAATCAAAAACTCACTTTTTGACCAATGGGTAAAATGTTAATTGTGGTCCAAACCTTGTCAATCATAACCTGTTCAAGTTGTGTTAGTTTATAGGGTGGCCAGAATTAGGGTGACTAAATCAATGGAAGCCCGAGGGTAAAATGGTTAAATTGCTTTGTCAGCTGTGTAAGAATTAAGGCTACTGAATACCTGACAGGCTCACTTTCCCATTGAACTCGCCATCTTCTCAAATCCACAGGACATAAAACAAGAGGTAAGATGGATGTTGAGACATGACATGTAGTATTTTAGTATACTCTTTAAGTTACTCTTTTTAGAAGGCAAAAAAAAAAATATATATATATATATATATATATATACACACATATCACTGAAGTGTCAACAGAGCACTGAGTGTACAAAACATGAAGAACACCTGCGCTTTCCATGACAGCCTGACGAGGTGAAAGCTATGATCCCTTATTGATGTCACTTGTTTCATCCACTTCAATCAGTGTAGATGAAGGGGAGGAGACAATTTAAAGAAGGATTTTTAAGCCTTGGTACAATGGAGACATAGATTGTGTGCCATTCAGAGGCTAAATGGGCAAGACAAAAGATTTAAGTGCTTTTGAACGGGGTATGGTAGGTGCCAGGTGCACTGGTTCGTCAAGAACTGCAACGCTGCTGGGTTTTTCACACCATTTGTGTACCAGTAATGGTCCACCACCTAAAAGACATCCAACCAGCTTGATGACTGTGAAGCATTGGCTTCAATATGGGCCAGCATCCCTGTGGAACGCTTTCCACACCTGACTTTCTGAATATAATGATATGTTGTAGAAAGACCCCAAACAAGGATTCAGAACATGAAGAATAATTTGTCTTGGTACAATGTATTTTATAACGTAAGGGACATCTTATCACCACCAAAGCATGTTTTCACCCACTCAGGAAAGAGTGGGTGGACATCCTAAAATCTGTTTAGAAACATGCTGTTTTAAAATGAGTCAAACTGCTCTTGGCATGGGTTTCTTGGCCCAACGTCGTACCAAAGCATTGCAGCGCGGGACATCGAATTCTGCCATCTTGATTAATGGAAGTGGCTGTGGTATTTCTCGCCTCAACATCTCAACAGATTAATTGTGCCCTCACCCTGGTTGTGTAGGTGCCCCCCCCCCTGCTCTGTCCTAGTGTTCAATGATCACAAACATCTGTGGTTGAGTTACAATGACCTGATATCAAGCGTCTCTGTAAGAGTGCTGATCTAGGATCAGGTCAACCCTGTACTTGTTGTTTTATTAAATGTGATCCTGAATTAGCACTCTTCTGAGATGCTTGGTACATACTGGCCCAGAGCTTGTTTTAAGTTAAGTTTTTCTCAATGTCAATGGAAGTAGTCCTCTACTTCCTGGTCCAATGGTTGAATTCCTAGCGGAGGGTAAAAGGTCCTGCAGTCATTCTCCCTGGCACTGTGTTGCTCTGCATAAAAGCGTCCGTATGCGTAGGTCTGCATGCGTAAGTGTTGGACGTTTATTCCCATTGTCAGAGCGGAGGCTCCAGTATCTTGTTATATATACCACCATCTTTGGGGACAGTCAAGATGTACTCTTTCACCGTGTGGTACTCTTTCACCGTGTGGAATTCTGACGTTTTTCTCTCCCCGTCCAGCTTACCAAAGGTAGTGAAGAGACGGGTCAACGCCCTAAAGAACCTACAAGTGAAATGCGCCCACATTGAGGCCAAGTTCTACGAAGAGGTCCATGAACTGGAGAGAAAGTACGCCGCTCTCTACCAACCCCTCTTTGACAAGGTAGGAACACCCCAGTTATGTTCCTTGTATCAATATGATCTCCCATTCATTGTACCTTATAACTATGCTGCATTTGACTGGGCACTTTGTGCATGGGTTGTTTTCATTGGTGCACACCTTAGCAAAATGAGCCACTTCTTTTTGGCCAAATCCAGGTAGGTTCCTCCCTGTTTCACCCCGTGTGTCCAAAAAGTTATTTGCTGTGACCTGAGTCCGTGGGTGGGACATCCAAAGAACACAATTTCCAATTCACAAGTATATTAATTCACTTGTGAAATAGGACAAATGTAAGCACCCACCAAATTGTTCTTATTAACTTCTTGCGGATCATTGGGACGCTAGCATCCCATCTGGTCAACATTCGTTGAAATTGCGCAGCGCGAAATTCAAATTAAATTACTATAAATATTAAACTTTCATGAAATCACAAGTGCAATACATCAAAATAAAGCTTAACTTGTTGTTAATCCAGCTGCCGTGTCAGATTTCAAAAAGGCTTTACGGCGAAAGCAAACCATGTGATTATCTGAGGACAGCGCCCAGCACACAAATGCATAACAAATCATTTTCAACCAGGAAGTTGCGGCACGAAAGTCAGAAATGGCGATATAATATATGCCTTAGCTTTGAAGATCTTCTGTTGGCACTCCAAAAGGTCCCAGTTACATTACAAATGGTCATTTTGTTCGATAATATCCTTCATATCTATAAAAACTAAGTTCAGCTGGCGCGCTTCAGTCAATAATCCACTTGGTTTCCCTCCTTCAAAATGAATCCCAAACGTAACCAATAAACTTATCCAAACAAGTCAATCAACGTTTATAATCAAACCTTAGGTACCCTAATATGCAAATAAACTATACAATTTAAGATGGAGAATCGTTGTCTTTACCGGAGATAAACAAAAAGAACGCACGCTCTCGGCCATGTGTTTGGAAACACTACAGCCAAAATGGGAGCCACTTTGAAAAACTACATCTCTCTTTTTTTCCAAAAACCAGCCTGAAACTCTTTCTAAAGACTGACGTCTAGTGGAAGCCCTAGGAACTGCAATCGGATGATTTCGCCTTATTTTAAAAGTGCTACCTAATCAGTGGTATGCTGATTATTATTTTTTTGATTGTTTGTCCTCCGGGTTTCGCCTGCCATTTCAGTTCTGTTATACAGACATTATTTTAACAGTTTTAGACTGGAGTGTTTTCTATGCGAATCGGTCCCGTGTGGCTCAGTTGGTAGAGCATGGTGTTTGCAACGCCAGGGTTGTGGGTTCGATTCCCACGGGGGACCAGTACGGGGGAAAAAACAAATGTATGAAATGTATGCATTCACTACTGTAAGTCGCTCTGGATAAGAGCGTCTGCTAAATGACTAAAATGTAAATCTACCAATTATATACATATCCAAGCTTCTGGGCCTGAGTAACAGGCAGTTTACTTCGGGCACGCTTTTCATCCGGACGTCAAAATACCGCCCCCTATCCCAAAGAAGTTAATGAATACACCCCAGTATTCTCAATCTAGTGTTGATCAGTCACTATGCCCATGTGTAGTTCCTGCTACAGCTGCTGCTTATCCAATGCTGACAGACTGTAGCTTTTGCCCCCCCCCCCCCCCCCCCCCCCACAGTCTCCTCTTGGGAGTGGACTGGGGATTTAGCAGAATCCTCTGACAAAAGAGCTGCAGCCTGTTCCAGGGATGCAGATGGAGCTGAGAAAATGGGGTGGGGTCAAGCTGGGATGCTCACACATGTGGACGGCGTGGCCAAACTGCTGTCTTGCGTAAATAGTGCGCTGTCTTGGCACCTCAGCCGCTAGTCCATTATCTTAGTTTAAACAGATGACTTTCCTCGGCTCTTTGTTAAATGTTTTGCTCTGTCCTCCTGGCTGTTGGCTTTACAGGGACTGACTGTTTTCCTCCCCCTCTCTCCCTCCAGCGAAGCGACATAGTTAAAGCAGCCTATGAGCCCACAGAGGAGGAGTGTGAGTGGAAGGCTGATGAGGAGGAAGAGTTGACAGTAAGTAAGCAGGTACAGGTGACTCCATGTCTTATCTAACCTGGGGACCTCTACTGTCTGCTACAGCAGGTCTTATTAATCTAACCTGGGGACCTCTACTGTCTGCTACAGCAGGTCTTATTAATCTAACCTGGGGACCTCTACTGTCTGGTGCCACAGCAGGTCTTATTAATCTAACCTGGGGACCTCTACTGTCTGGTGCCTCAGCAGGTCTTATTAATCTAACCTGGGGACCTCTACCGTCTGGTGCCTCAGCAGGTCTTATTAATCTAACCTGGGGACCTCTACTGTCTGGTGCTACAGCAGGTCTTATTAATCTAACCTGGGGACCTCTACTGTCTGGTGCCTCCGCAGGTCTTATTAATCTAAACTGGGGACCTCTACTGTCTGGTGCCTCTGCAGGTCTTATTAATCTAACCTGGGGACCTCTAGTGTCTGGTCATGATGACAGGGCCAGGAGGGTGTACCCATGATTGATGTTTCTGACTGTTTTGGTTCCAGAAATGGTGGATGTGCTAGATGTATTTTATATATTGACTATTTAGACGTTTAACCAGGGACTCGTGTACCTGTTCTTTTTATAGGCATCAGTGAAATGGTGCATAAAATCCCTTTTTTGCTTATCTTCCAGGAGGAGATGAAGGAGAAGGCCAAGGTGGAAGAGGAGAAGAAGGATGAGGAGAAGGAGGACCCCAAAGGCATTCCCGAGTTCTGGCTAACGGTTTTCAAGAACGTCGACCTGCTTAGCGACATGCTGCAGGTAGGCGGGCAGCGTGTTGGGGAGGGAGTGGAGGACTGTCAGCAGGAGAAGAGAGGAGAGCAGCAGAGGAAAGTAGGTCAGCAGACGGCTGCTGCTGCTGCTCCCTAAAGATGAGACTTCATCACCACCTACAGGCTTGATGAGGCAATTTCACCCCTAAAAATAAATGGTGTATACATACAGCACACTGTTGTAGTCCTGGACAAGCCCTCAGTGAGTTGAAGCAGGTGACTTTGTTCCAGGCTACAGCAAGAAGGTGCTGTTTGGTGGGGCTGGAGTTTGGAAACACTGATTTTAATTGGCACTCTTATCAGAGTGGCTTAGTCAGTGTGACTTAGTCAGTGTATTTGAGGTAGGTGAGACGATCACAGGTATTGGAAGTAAAACGTTCCTCAATAAAGCAGCTGTCGGCTAAATCGGTGCTAGTTAGAAAAGACAAGTGGGTGTTGGTGCCAGAAAGACCAGTACAACGGTAAGGTGTTTCTGTCTAGATACCTTACCAATGTTCAAGCTGCTATTCATGTGTTTTACAGGAACATGATGAACCCATCCTCAAGCACTTACAAGATATCAAAGTCAAATTCTCAGACCCTGGCCAGCCCATGGTAGGTCTGTGCACCGCACTGCTCTGCAAGTCACTACTAGTTCTATCAATGTATTGAAAGCCAATGAATCTTGGGTGTTCCTAATATTCAACTCTTTCTTGCTCTTTTTCTCTCCAGAGCTTCTCTTTAGAATTCTACTTTGAGCCCAATGAGTTCTTCACAAACACTTTGTTGACAAAAACCTACAAGATGAGGTCTGAGCCTGACGAGAACGACCCCTTCTCCTTCGACGGGCCTGAGATCATGGGCTGCACAGGGTAAGACGTGCTGCATCAAACTGCTCCTTGTGTTGTCCCATAGAGATCCTATTCAATTAGGATTCTTCATCCTATGGTGCATCCTTAGTAAACCCCCTAGTTGCTAATCGTAGCCTCTGGGACAAGGAAGGATGCTAGATCAAACTAGAGATCCAAAGCTGAGAGTCTTGTCCGTGTCTCTTGGTTATTTCAGCTCTGGGACAGTCATTGCAGGCACTAACATTGTCGTTTCTTTCCCGGGGGGGGGGGGGGGTTTAAGGGTCATGTCAGTAGCTAGAGTTTATTAAAAATTCTCTCCTTTTAAATTAAGTTTGAATTAAGATAATCAGGTTTATGCACCCTTATCTGTTGTCTGCTTGTTTGGTCAGTTACAACAGACTACCGTCTATTTTAACACTAAGACATGGGTGAGGAACGCTAAAAGTAGTGGTCCTTTTTAACAATGCACCATGTTGATGGGCTTCTATTAAAAACCTTTGGCTTATCTTAACCTTTAGGGTTCAAAGCAACATCTACACTCTAGTCATTGGTTGGTGTGTTTAGTCCTGTGTCTGGTCTCCTGGTAACCCTGGTGTCCACCGCTCTCGCCCCGCAGTTGTACGATCGACTGGACGAAGGGCAAGAACATCACCCTGAAGACTATCAAGAAGAAGCAGAAGCACAAGGGGCGTGGCACAGTCAGGACAGTCACCAAGACAGTCCCTAACGACTCATTCTTCAACTTCTTCACCCCGCCTGATGTCCCTGAAAGTGGAGATCTGGTAAGTAATACTTTCCGTTGTCTAGTGCAGTGCTTGAAGTGGACTGAAGTGGGTGCAGGTATTTATTTTTGTTGCTGCAACTCAATACTTCTCTTTATGCAATATTTCTCTTTATGCAATATTATTTTGCCAAAATTCTATAAGGTGCTGGAACTCAAGCAGGAGAACATTTTGGGTGTGTTCCAATTCAACCACTGGTGCAGTGTGGTCTTTCTATTAAAGTTGGTGAGTCTCATAACTCTGACGTGCTGGTGACTCTTGCCCCTCCAGGACGAGGACTCTGAGGCTGTCCTCGCCGCAGACTTTGAGATCGGCCACTTCATCCGCGAGCGTATCGTCCCCAGGGCTGTGCTGTACTTCACGGGGGAGGCCATCGAGGATGACGATGATGATGTGAGTACCCACCACAGCCTGTGTGTAATGACCTCTGAACCAAGCCACTGGCCTTCACATGTGTTCCCCTAACACTGGTGTCCCCTCTTGTTGCAGTACGATGAGGAGGGAGAGGAGGCTGATGACGAGGTAAGGTCTTAGCTAGCTAGGTCTCTTCACCTGGTCCTCACTAACCCGGTCCTGTTATTGACCTTAGCCATGGCCGCTCACTGACCCGGTCCTGTTATTGACCTTAGCCATGGCCGCTCACTGACCCGGTCCTGTTATTGACCTTAGCCATGGCCGCTCACTGACCCGGTCCTGTTATTGACCTTAGCCATGGCCGCTCACTGACCCGGTCCTGTTATTGACCTTAGCCATGGCCGCTCACTGACCCGGTCCTGTTATTGACCTTAGCCATGGCCGCTCACTGACCCGGTCCTGTTATTGACCTTAGCCATGGCCGCTCACTGACCCGGTCCTGTTATTGACCTTAGCCATGGCCGCTCACTGACCCGGTCTTGTTATTGACCTTAGCCATGGCCGCTTACTGACCCGGTCTTGTTATTGACCTTAGCCATGGCCGCTTACTGACCCGGTCCTGTTATTGACCTTAGCCATGGCCGCTCACTGACCCGGTCCTGTTATTGACCTTAGCTAGTTGGCGTCTATCTGTGTTTAACAGTTTCTTCTTGTGTTCTCCTAGGAGGGTGAGGAGGAGGGAGAGGAGGAGAATGACCCTGACTATGACCCCAAGGTGGGTGGGAGAGCTTACTGTTGATGTTATGACCTGATGTGAGACCAATGATCAGAAATATCAGATTTCAACATACAGAATAGAATGTGTAGCGCTACTCCAAATGCATCATGAACACCAGCCGCCATGTTGGATTTCTCTGTTTATATACTACTGCATCCAACGTCGAATCAGAACACACAGCCGTCGGAACCGTTTCCCTGTCACCTTGCTTCTAGTGTAAGGGCTGGATTTCCAGACACACATTAAGCCTGGTCCTGGACTATAAAGCATTCTACATTTGCGTTTTGGTACACCAAAGTAAATTTTATTTCCAATGGAACGCTGCATTTGCCTTGCAGCACTGTGTCGCAGTGCGTTCTGTGTCGCAGTGCGTTCTGTGTCGCAGTGCGTTCTGTGTCGCAGTGCGTTCTGTGTCGCAGTGCGTTCTGTGTCGCAGTGCGTTCTGTGTCGCAGTGCGTTCTGTGTGGTGCATATACGTTGGATTTATGGAACGTATGTTAGATGGCTTGACAGAACTGGTAGCAGAAGGTGAATGGTGAACTTTAGTTGCACATATCAAAATGATGCTACATAACAATAACATTTTGCTCAATGCCACTATCAGTGTGATCGAGGTGTTAGTCCAGGACTCGGCTCATTCTGTGTCCTGGAAAACGCTAGAATGAGTTATTGTAAAGAGAATGGTATTTCTAAACTCTCAAAATATCACTTCAAGAACCTAATCAAATACCCTTTTGTGAGCGTCTGGTCATGGGGAATGTTTTTTCCACTTTTTAATGGAATGCTTTAAAAGCATGTTTCTACATCCTTGCTAAACTGAGACTGCATGTAAATTGGAATCGGATACTAAATCTATTCAGGTTTTAACTTTGTTTCATAGCTCTGCATGCCAAAGCTTTATTTGGTTTTGTTTGGGCGAATGGGAACAGTACTCCTTCTCTTTGCTGTATAAAGCCTCTTGAATTCTGTATTCTGCCTATTTTTTGCCTTTAATTCATTAATGTTCATCTCCAATCACTTGGCACCTTTTGTCAGCTATACTCTTAAATTTTTCCTCACTAGGTTTAAGTGATGTCTGTAGAAAATAACCCTCTCCTGGTAGGTACAGCTTGTGAATTGTCAGCTTACCGCACCCCGCCTCCCTCCTGCACCTTTTCATTTTGACACCTCCATTCATCAATCTCCTTGCACCCCCCCTTCCACCTCCATCTGCACTTACAACTAACATAGTGGCTTTTTTCCCCTTTAACCGTAGTGGGTGCTGCGTTTTGAGTTTTCTCTTCTGTATGTTGAAGCTAGTTAAACTTTTCTCCAATTTGACCCTATTTGTCTTCGTACAAAATATTTTGTAACACCAATATTTGTTTGTTTGGAGAAGAATAGATCGTTTGCCACACCTGTTTTGTGGATTTTTATGTTTTCCAGTCTTAAGCCATTGCTCTGTTCATTCTGTCATTCTTCACTTTTGTACTCCAGAGACTGTAGTCTACATCTGGAAGGATGCTTGTTGTCTTTCTCCCATTGGACATGCCTGAATTGTTAAGACTGCGTGGGGTGAATCCGACTTCGACTTCAGTTAAATTTTCACTTGGTCTCCCACTGACATAAATGCACGTCTAAGTGAATGTTTGACTTGAGTTGATGTTCGGCTTCACCTCTGTCCTGGAGAGCTGTTGACCCCTGTAGGTCTGTTTATGGCCCTCTCCCTGCATTGCTGCCAATAGATTTCATTAGTTTTCCTCCCCTGTGAAAGAATGGCGTCTGTATGACATCAGTGGTGCACCCCCCCCCCCCCCCCCCCCCCAATCACTGTTATGAGCACTACGGGTTAGTGCATTTACAGTATGGAGGTTCTATGCAGCAGTAGTGAAGGCTCTCTGTAGTTAACTTTAAAATGTATAATTTTTGAATATTCACTTTAAGAACATACTAGTATTGTGTGGAGTGTTATTGGGTCACTGTTCAGAAATCTCTAGCCTCAGTGCCAGGATGACATTGCCCTATACCCTGTCAATGTTTGTCTCAATTGGCCATAGAAAAATGTCTGAAGCCTAAACCTGCGTGTGTGAGAGGGTGATTAGTGTGTGTTTGGCTCAGTTCGGCTCTAACGTCCTCTCTTTTGGTCTCTTGCAGAAGGACGCAAATCCCCCAGCCGAGTGCAAGCAGCAGTGAAGGCTGCGGCTTTGAGGATCAACTGCACTGTAACAGCTTCTCAAATAAAACACTTACTTACGCCTTATAATGTTTTGTATTTTTCTTGGTAGAAATAAACAAAAAGGGTTTCAAGATTTTTGTTACAAAAAAACTCCTAATATAATGTGAGCAGTGGCTCGATATGCATAGTATTTTACTAGACGACCCCCCCCCCTGTACAAATAGTTAATGCCACAAACTCCCTGAAAGCATGATCTTGTTTCTCTCACTGCTAAACTAGTTTGGGTTCTTGTGAAGTTTTTGTTGTATTGCTCTTGGACAACAGCTGTGGTTAGACTGCATTGAGGCAGGTGATGACAAAGCCAGCCTATTCCTTTTCCCTCGCGCTACCAAAGTTACCTGTCAGTTTAGGTTGGAAGTCTTTGTCTTTGTATTAGCGGGCCTCGAGCACGGTCAGAGCAAAACACTGCTTTTAGTCATGGCTAATGAAAAACTTTGAATCGCTGTGCACATTTGGCCAGTCAAGCGTGCCATTTAGAGCAGGGAAAGTGGTTATTGGCCACTTGGGTGGGCTGAATCAAGTTGTCAATCTAAAACATTCCAGTTTGCAGACTGACAGGAATTGGATGTTTGAATGCTCTCTTGGGATCAATATTACCTCGACTATATGGTCTGATTTGTTAAACAACCATGTGTTAGCTGCTAAATTTAATGAGCTGAGTCTGCAAGTTATTTGTTTCTATTAAATACTTAATGCTCTTTTTGAATTTTAATTTGCATTAAGGGAATGTTTTTCCTCCAACACGCAGCTTGGTCTTGTCCAGTCACTCCTTAACATTCCAGATGATTTGACGAGGGACAGTTCCGAGGTTTTGCCAGAAGGGGGCACCCCATGCCCATCTGCTTCAGGCTCTTGTTAGGGTCGAGTTGACTTGTCTTTTTCTATAGCACTTTGTACTACTTAGTCATGTCTCAGTGGTGTCCTCTATGGTTGGCTGTCGGTCCAGTATCCCTTGTGCAAATCAAAGTGAGCAGCACTTTTGAGGTGGCCCTTGTCATACTGCGCCCTGACGATGCCCTATGGGCTTTCTCCTGCGCCATGAAACATCTCCCTGTAATACATGATTCTCCCAAGTGCATTACCCTTTAATTTGGGAATCCCACTTGACTTGTGTACTCTCTGATAGCAATAGGTTTGGAACAGGCTCCTTTCCGAGGAAGAAAAACGACCAAATTCAGGCTTATGTTGGCATGTGGTCATGGCTTTTGAGCCTTGTAACTCTTGAGGTTAAGATCGTGCCTGTCTGGTCCCTGAGCGTACGGCTAATTTATCACTGTGAAGAAAAGGTGGCGAGGAGTTCTGGTAGAAGTCCTGTCTGTCAACCGCCCTCTGTAGCCAACCCCACCCAGCAGGTCACACTGAAGCATGTAAGAGCAATACTTAGTCAGGGAATGGAAATAAAATGAAAAGTAGCTTAAGCCCTCCCACCTTTTCCTTTAGTGGAAACAGTCATGTAGTAGTGGTGCCCTCGCTGCTGCCGCTAGTGGAGCTCTAGGGAGTGCTGCTGTCGCTAGTGGAGCTCTAGGGAGTGCTGGTGGAGCTGTTAGGGAGTGCTGCTGTCGCTAGTGGAGCTTCTAGGGAGTGCTGCTGTCGCTAGTGGAGCTTCTAGGGAGTGCTGCTGTCGCTAGTGGAGCTTCTAGGGAGTGCTGCTGTCGCTAGTGGAGCTTCTAGGGAGTGCTGCTGTCGCTAGTGGAGCTTCTAGGGAGTGCTGCTGTCGCTAGTGGAGCTTCTAGGGAGTGCTGCTGTCGCTAGTGGAGCTTCTAGGGAGTGCTGCTGTCGCTAGTGGAGCTTCTAGGGAGTGCTGCTGTCGCTAGTGGAGCTCTAGGGAGTGCTGCTGTCGCTAGTGGAGCTCTAGGGAGTGCTGCTGTCGCTAGTGGAGCTCTAGGGAGTGCTGCTGTCGCTAGTGGAGCTCCTAGGGAGTGCTGCTGCAGTCAGTAGGAGATTAAGTCTGGACTGTTCTCGGGAGGACTGGATTCTGTCTGACTCCTTGAGCAGCTGTTGTCAAAGCTAAATGCTATGCTACAAAATACTAAATGTACTCAATAACTGTATGTATATTCATGAATAAATTGGTTAAACGTGTTTTGCGTTTGTTCCTTGTCTCGGCAGTTTCTCTTCAACATGAGCTGCTTGATATTTAAACACTGAGCTCTAACATTTGAGTAGCTCATTGAGGTGACCAGTTCATTTGGCATATGTACAGACTACGGTGTAGATGCAGTGTAGACTGATACTTACAAGTTCTCTATTAAAAGTTACCTAGGGTAAATGGAACATGAGTACAATGACTGAGTACTAAAATGAGGTCTGTGCAGTTTACAGTGAAATGAAGTGCTCTGTGTATATATCCAACAACACGTCCTAATATTGAGGTACACCCCGCCCTCAGAACAGCCTCAATTTGTCAGGGAATGAACACTAAGGTGGCAAGCGTTCCATGGGGATGCTGGCCCATGTTGACTCCAATGCTTCCCACAGTTGTCAAGTTGGCTAGATGTCCTTCGGGTGGTGGACCGTTGGTACACACTGGAAACTGTTGAGCGAAGAACCCAGCAGTGTTGCAGTTCTTGACACTCAAACTAGTGCGCCTGGCACCTACTACCATAGCCCGTTGAAAGGCAATTAAATAGTTTCTCTCAATGCCACACACAAAGTCTCAAGGCATAAAAATAATTTTACCTGTGTCCTCCCCTTAATCTACACTGATTTAAGTGACATCAATAAGGAATCCTAGCTTTCATCTGGTTAGTCTGTCATGGAAAGAGCAGGTGTTAATGTTTCATACACTCTGTGTGTGTGTATATTGAACAAAAATATAAACAATTTTACTGAGTTACAGTTCATAGGAAATCAGTCAATTGAAATAGTCATTAGGCCCTAATCTATGGATCTCACATGACTGGGCAGGGGTGCAGCCATGGGTGGGCCTGGGGGGTATTGGACCACCCACTGGCGGGCCAATCCCAGAAAATCAGAATGAGTTTTCCCCACAAAGGTGATTTATTACAGACATAAATACTCCTCAGCACGCCCTTCCCTAAGATGATCCCGCAGGGGAAGAAGCCGGATGTGCAGGTCCTGGGCTGGCGTGGTTACACAACGTTGGACGTACTGCTGAATTCTGTAAAACGACTTTAGAGGCGGCTTATGGTAGAGAAATGGACATTCAGTTCTCTGGCAACAGCTCTGTTTGACAATTGCACGCTCCCTCAATTTGAGGCATCTGTGGCAGTGTGCTGTGTGACAGAACTGCACATTTTGGTGGCCTTTTATTGTCCCCAGCACAAGGTGCACCTGCATAATGATCATGGTATTTAATCAGCTTCTTTATATGCTACACCGGTCAGGTGGATTTATTATCTTGGCAAAGGAGAAATGTTCACTAGCAGGGATATAAACAAATTTGTGGAAAAAATTTGAGAGAAATCAGCTTTTTGTGAGTATGGAACCTTTCTGGGTTCTTTTACTTCAGCTCATGAAACATGGGTCCAACACTACATTTAGTGTTTATATTTTCAGCACATATACATATACACAGTGTCTACGGTCTCACCACTGAAATGAAGGGCCAGATGACAGAGCTCAACGGAAGTGCCCATTGTATTCTCATGGAGAGATGAGAGCCAAGCGTTCTACAGATTGTATTCTCGTAGAGAGGTGAGAGCCAAGAGTTCTACAGATTGTATTCTCGTAGAGAGGTGAGAGCCAAGCGTTCTACAGATTGTATTCTAGTGGAGAGGTGAGAGCCAAGAGTTCTACAGATTGCATTCTCGTAGAGAGGTGAGAGCCAAGCGTTCTACAGATTGTATTCTAGTGGAGAGGTGAAAGCCAGGCGTTCTACAGATTGTATTCTCATGGAGAGATGAGAGCCAAGCGTTCTACAGATTGTATTCTCGTAGAGAGGTGAGAGCCAAGCGTTCTACAGATTGTATTCTCGTAGAGAGGTGAGAGCCAAGCGTTCTACAGATTATATTCTAGTGGAGAGGTGAGAGCCAGGCGTTCTACAGATTATATTCTAGTGGAGAGGTGAGAGCCAAGAGTTCTACAGATTGTATTCTCGTAGAGAGGTGAGAGCCAAGCGTTCTACAGATTGTATTCTAGTGGAGAGGTGAAAGCCAGGCGTTCTACAGATTATATTCTAGTGGAGAGGTGAGAGCCAAGCGTTCTACAGATTGTATTCTAGTGGAGAGGTGAGAGCCAGGCGTTCTACAGATTGTATTCTAGTGGAGAGGTGAGAGCCAAGCGTCCTACAGATTATATTCTAGTGGAGAGGTGAGAGCCAGGCATTATACAGATTGTATTCTCGTGGAGAGGTGAGAGCCAAGCGTTCTACAGATTGTATTCTCGTGGAGAGGTGAGAGCCAAGCGTTCTACAGATTGTATTCTCGTGGAGAGGTGAGAGCCAAGCGTTCTACAGATTGTATTCTAGTGGAGAGGTGAGAGCCAAGCGTTCTACAGATTGTATTCTAGTGGAGAGGTGAGAGCCAAGCGTTCTACAGATTGTATTCTCGTGGAGAGGTGAGAGCCAAGCATTCTACAGATTGTATTCTCGTGGAGAGGTGAGAGCCAAGCGTTCTACAGATTGTATTCTAGTGGAGAGGTGAGAGCCAAGGGTTCTACCGATTGTATTCTCGTGGAAAGGTGAGAGCCAAGTGTTCTACAGATTGTATTCTAGTGGAGAGGTGAGAGCCAAGCGTTCTACCGATTGTATTCTAGTGGAGAGGTGAGAGCCAAGCGTTCTACAGATTGTATTCTCGTGGAGAGGTGAGAGCCAAGCTTCCTACAGATTATATTCTAGTGGAGAGGTGAGAGCCAGGCATTATACAGATTGTATTCTCGTGGAGAGGTGAGAGCCAAGCGTTCTACAGATTGTATTCTCGTGGAGAGGTGAGAGCCAAGCGTTCTACAGATTGTATTCTCGTGGAGAGGTGAGAGCCAAGCGTTCTACAGATTGTATTCTCGTGGAGAGGTGAGAGCCAAGCGTTCTACAGATTGTATTCTAGTGGAGAGGTGAGAGCCAAGCGTTCTACAGATTGTATTCTCGTGGAGTGGTGAGAGCCAAGCGTTCTACAGATTGTATTCTAGTGGAGAGGTGAGAGCCAAGCATTCTACAGATTGTATTCTCGTGGAGAGGTGAGAGCCAAGCGTTCTACAGATTGTATTCTCGTGGAGAGGTGAGAGCCAAGCGTTCTACAGATTGTATTCTCGTGGAGAGGTGAGAGCCAAGCGTTCTACAGATTGTATTCTCGTGGAGAGGTGAGAGCCAAGCGTTCTACAGATTGTATTCTCGTGGAGAGGTGAGAGCCAGGCGTTCTACAGATTGTATTCTAGTGGAGAGGTGAGAGCCAAGCGATCTACAGATTGTATTCTCGTGGAGAGGTGAGAGCCAAGCGTTCTACAGATTGTATTCTCGTGGAGAGGTGAGAGCCAAGCTTTCTACAGATTGTATTCTCGTGGAGTGGTGAGAGCCAAGCGTTCTACAGATTGTATTCTAGTGGAGAGGTGAGAGCCAAGCGTTCCACAGATTGTAATCTAGTGGAGAGGTGAGAGCCAAGCGTTCTACAGATTGTATTCTCATGGAGAGGTGAGAGCCAAGCGTTCTACAGATTGTATTCTCGTGGAGAGGTGAGAGCCAAGCGTTCTCCAGATTGTATTCTAGTGGAGAGGTGAGAGCCAAGCGTTCTACCGATTGTATTCTCGTGGAGAGGTGAGAGCCAGGCGTTCTACAGATTGTATTCTAGTGGAGAGGTGAGAGCCAGGCGTTCTACAGATTGTATTCTAGTGGAGAGGTGAGAGCCAGGCTTTCTACAGATTGTAATCTAGTGGAGAGGTGAGAGCCAAGCGTTCTACAGATTGTATTCTAGTGGAGTGGTGAGAGCCAAGCGTTCTACCGATTGTATTCTCGTGGAGAGGTGAGAGCAAAGCGTTCTACAGATTGTATTCTAGTAGAGAGGTGAGAGCCAAGCGTTCTACCGATTGTATTCTAGTGGAGAGGTGAGAGCCAAGCGATCTACAGATTATATTCTCGTGGAGAGGTGAGAGCCAAGCGTTCTACAGATTGTATTCTAGTGGAGAGGTGAGAGCCAAGCGTTCTACAGATTGTATTCTAGTGGAGAGGTGAGAGCCAGGCGTTCTACAGATTGTATTCTAGTGGAGAGGTGAGAGCCAGGCTTTCTACAGATTGTAATCTAGTGGAGAGGTGAGAGCAAAGCGTTCTACAGATTGTATTCTAGTGGAGTGGTGAGAGCCAAGCGTTCTACAGATTGTATTCTCGTGGAGAGGTGAGAGCCAAGCGTTCTACAGATTATATTCTAGTGGAGAGGTGAGAGCCAAGCGTTCTACCGATTGTATTCTCGTGGAGAGGTGAGAGCAAAGCGTTCTACAGATTATATTATAGTGGAGAGGTGAAAGCCAGGCGTTCTACAGATTGTATTCTCATGGAGAGGTGAGAGCCAGGCATTCTACAGATTGTAATCTAGTGGAGAGGTGAGAGCCAAGCGTTCTACAGATTGTAATCTAGTGGAGAGGTGAGAGCCAAGCTTTCTACAGATTGTATTCTCGTGGAGTGGTGAGAGCCAAGCGTTCTACAGATTGTATTCTCATGGAGAGGTGAGAGCCAAGCGTTCTCCAGATTGTATTCTAGTGGAGAGGTGAGAGCCAAGCGTTCTACCGATTGTATTCTCGTGGAGAGGTGAGAGCCAGGCGTTCTACAGATTGTATTCTAGTGGAGAGGTGAGAGCCAGGCGTTCTACAGATTGTATTCTAGTGGAGAGGTGAGAGCCAGGCTTTCTACAGATTGTAATCTAGTGGAGAGGTGAGAGCCAAGCGTTCTACAGATTGTATTCTAGTGGAGTGGTGAGAGCCAAGCGTTCTACCGATTGTATTCTCGTGGAGAGGTGAGAGCAAAGCGTTCTACAGATTGTATTCTAGTAGAGAGGTGAGAGCCAAGCGTTCTACCGATTGTATTCTAGTGGAGAGGTGAGAGCCAAGCGATCTACAGATTATATTCTCGTGGAGAGGTGAGAGCCAAGCGTTCTACAGATTGTATTCTAGTGGAGAGGTGAGAGCCAAGCGTTCTACAGATTGTATTCTAGTGGAGAGGTGAGAGCCAGGCGTTCTACAGATTGTATTCTAGTGGAGAGGTGAGAGCCAGGCTTTCTACAGATTGTAATCTAGTGGAGAGGTGAGAGCAAAGCGTTCTACAGATTGTATTCTAGTGGAGTGGTGAGAGCCAAGCGTTCTACAGATTGTATTCTCGTGGAGAGGTGAGAGCCAAGCGTTCTACAGATTATATTCTAGTGGAGAGGTGAGAGCCAAGCGTTCTACCGATTGTATTCTCGTGGAGAGGTGAGAGCAAAGCGTTCTACAGATTATATTATAGTGGAGAGGTGAAAGCCAGGCGTTCTACAGATTGTATTCTCATGGAGAGGTGAGAGCCAGGCATTCTACAGATTGTAATCTAGTGGAGAGGTGAGAGCCAAGCGTTCTACAGATTGTAATCTAGTGGAGAGGTGAGAGCCAAGCTTTCTACAGATTGTATTCTCGTGGAGTGGTGAGAGCCAAGCGTTCTACAGATTGTATTCTCGTGGAGAGGTGAGAGCCAGGCGTTCTACAGATTGTAATCTAGTGGAGAGGTGAGAGCCAGGCGTTCTACAGATTGTATTCTAGTGGAGAGGTGAGAGCCAAGCGTTCTAAACATTGTATTCTCGTGGAGAGGTGAGAGCCAGGCGTTCTACAGATTGTATTCTAGTGGAGAGGTGAGAGCCAAGCGTTCTACAGATTGTATTCTCGTGGAGAGGTGAGAGCCAAGCTTTCTACAGATTGTTTTCTCGTGGAGTGGTGAGAGCCAAGCGTTCTACAGATTGTATTCTAGTGGAGAGGTGAGAGCCAAGCGTTCTACAGATTGTAATCTAGTGGAGAGGTGAGAGCCAAGCATTCTACAGATTGTATTCTCGTGGAGAGGTGAGAGCCAAGCGTTCTACAGATTGTATTCTCGTGGAGAGGTGAGAGCCAAGCATTCTACAGATTGTATTCTAGTGGAGAGGTGAGAGCCAAGCGTTCTACCGATTGTATTCTCGTGGAGAGGTGAGAGCCAGGCGTTCTACAGATTGTATTCTAGTGGAGAGGTGAGAGCCAGGCGTTCTACAGATTGTATTCTAGTGGAGAGGTGAGAGCCAGGCTTTCTACAGATTGTAATCTAGTGGAGAGGTGAGAGCCAAGCGTTCTCCAGATTGTATTCTAGTGGAGAGGTGAGAGCCAGGCGTTATACAGATTGTATTCTAGTGGAGAGGTGAGAGCCAAGCGTTCTACAGATTGTATTCTCGTGGAGAGGTGAGAGCCAGGCGTTCTACAGATTGTAATCTAGTGGAGAGGTGAGAGCCAGGCGTTCTACAGATTGTATTCTAGTGGAGAGGTGAGAGCCAAGCGTTCTACAGATTGTAATCTAGTGGAGCGGTGAGAGCCAAGCGTTCTACAGATTGTATTCCAGTGGAGAGGTGAGAGCCAGGCCTTCTACAGATTGTATTCCAGTGGAGAGGTGAGAGCCAGGCGTTCTACAGATTGTATTCTCGTGGAAAGGTGAGAGCCAAGCGTTCTACAGATTGTATTCTCGTGGAGAGGTGAGAGCCAAGCGTTCTACAGATTATATTCTAGTGGAGAGGTGAGAGCCAAGCGTTCTACCGATTGTATTCTCGTGGAGAGGTGAGAGCAAAGCGTTCTACAGATTATATTATAGTGGAGAGGTGAAAGCCAGGCGTTCTACAGATTGTATTCTCATGGAGAGGTGAGAGCCAGGCATTCTACAGATTGTAATCTAGTGGAGAGGTGAGAGCCAAGCGTTCTACAGATTGTAATCTAGTGGAGAGGTGAGAGCCAAGCTTTCTACAGATTGTATTCTCGTGGAGTGGTGAGAGCCAAGCGTTCTACAGATTGTATTCTCGTGGAGAGGTGAGAGCCAAGCGTTCTCCAGATTGTATTCTAGTGGAGAGGTGAGAGCCAAGCGTTCTACCGATTGTATTCTCGTGGAGAGGTGAGAGCCAGGCGTTCTACAGATTGTATTCTAGTGGAGAGGTGAGAGCCAGGCGTTCTACAGATTGTATTCTAGTGGAGAGGTGAGAGCCAGGCTTTCTACAGATTGTAATCTAGTGGAGAGGTGAGAGCCAAGCGTTCTACAGATTGTATTCTAGTGGAGTGGTGAGAGCCAAGCGTTCTACCGATTGTATTCTCGTGGAGAGGTGAGAGCAAAGCGTTCTACAGATTGTATTCTAGTAGAGAGGTGAGAGCCAAGCGTTCTACCGATTGTATTCTAGTGGAGAGGTGAGAGCCAAGCGATCTACAGATTATATTCTCGTGGAGAGGTGAGAGCCAAGCGTTCTACAGATTGTATTCTAGTGGAGAGGTGAGAGCCAAGCGTTCTACAGATTGTATTCTAGTGGAGAGGTGAGAGCCAGGCGTTCTACAGATTGTATTCTAGTGGAGAGGTGAGAGCCAGGCTTTCTACAGATTGTAATCTAGTGGAGAGGTGAGAGCAAAGCGTTCTACAGATTGTATTCTAGTGGAGTGGTGAGAGCCAAGCGTTCTACAGATTGTATTCTCGTGGAGAGGTGAGAGCCAAGCGTTCTACAGATTATATTCTAGTGGAGAGGTGAGAGCCAAGCGTTCTACCGATTGTATTCTCGTGGAGAGGTGAGAGCAAAGCGTTCTACAGATTATATTATAGTGGAGAGGTGAAAGCCAGGCGTTCTACAGATTGTATTCTCATGGAGAGGTGAGAGCCAGGCATTCTACAGATTGTATTCTAGTGGAGAGGTGAGAGCCAGGCTTTCTACAGATTGTAATCTAGTGGAGAGGTGAGAGCCAAGCGTTCTACAGATTGTATTCTAGTGGAGTGGTGAGAGCCAAGCGTTCTACCGATTGTATTCTCGTGGAGAGGTGAGAGCAAAGCGTTCTACAGATTGTATTCTAGTAGAGAGGTGAGAGCCAAGCGTTCTACCGATTGTATTCTAGTGGAGAGGTGAGAGCCAAGCGATCTACAGATTATATTCTCGTGGAGAGGTGAGAGCCAAGCGTTCTACAGATTGTATTCTAGTGGAGAGGTGAGAGCCAAGCGTTCTACAGATTGTATTCTAGTGGAGAGGTGAGAGCCAGGCGTTCTACAGATTGTATTCTAGTGGAGAGGTGAGAGCCAGGCTTTCTACAGATTGTAATCTAGTGGAGAGGTGAGAGCAAAGCGTTCTACAGATTGTATTCTAGTGGAGTGGTGAGAGCCAAGCGTTCTACAGATTGTATTCTCGTGGAGAGGTGAGAGCCAAGCGTTCTACAGATTATATTCTAGTGGAGAGGTGAGAGCCAAGCGTTCTACCGATTGTATTCTCGTGGAGAGGTGAGAGCAAAGCGTTCTACAGATTATATTATAGTGGAGAGGTGAAAGCCAGGCGTTCTACAGATTGTATTCTCATGGAGAGGTGAGAGCCAGGCATTCTACAGATTGTAATCTAGTGGAGAGGTGAGAGCCAAGCGTTCTACAGATTGTAATCTAGTGGAGAGGTGAGAGCCAAGCTTTCTACAGATTGTATTCTCGTGGAGTGGTGAGAGCCAAGCGTTCTACAGATTGTATTCTCGTGGAGAGGTGAGAGCCAGGCGTTCTACAGATTGTAATCTAGTGGAGAGGTGAGAGCCAGGCGTTCTACAGATTGTATTCTAGTGGAGAGGTGAGAGCCAAGCGTTCTAAACATTGTATTCTCGTGGAGAGGTGAGAGCCAGGCGTTCTACAGATTGTATTCTAGTGGAGAGGTGAGAGCCAAGCGTTCTACAGATTGTATTCTCGTGGAGAGGTGAGAGCCAAGCTTTCTACAGATTGTTTTCTCGTGGAGTGGTGAGAGCCAAGCGTTCTACAGATTGTATTCTAGTGGAGAGGTGAGAGCCAAGCGTTCTACAGATTGTAATCTAGTGGAGAGGTGAGAGCCAAGCGTTCTACAGATTGTATTCTCGTGGAGAGGTGAGAGCCAAGCGTTCTACAGATTGTATTCTCGTGGAGAGGTGAGAGCCAAGCATTCTACAGATTGTATTCTAGTGGAGAGGTGAGAGCCAAGCGTTCTACCGATTGTATTCTCGTGGAGAGGTGAGAGCCAGGCGTTCTACAGATTGTATTCTAGTGGAGAGGTGAGAGCCAGGCGTTCTACAGATTGTATTCTAGTGGAGAGGTGAGAGCCAGGCTTTCTACAGATTGTAATCTAGTGGAGAGGTGAGAGCCAAGCGTTCTCCAGATTGTATTCTAGTGGAGAGGTGAGAGCCAGGCGTTATACAGATTGTATTCTAGTGGAGAGGTGAGAGCCAAGCGTTCTACAGATTGTATTCTCGTGGAGAGGTGAGAGCCAGGCGTTCTACAGATTGTAATCTAGTGGAGAGGTGAGAGCCAGGCGTTCTACAGATTGTATTCTAGTGGAGAGGTGAGAGCCAAGCGTTCTACAGATTGTAATCTAGTGGAGCGGTGAGAGCCAAGCGTTCTACAGATTGTATTCCAGTGGAGAGGTGAGAGCCAGGCCTTCTACAGATTGTATTCCAGTGGAGAGGTGAGAGCCAGGCGTTCTACAGATTGTATTCTCGTGGAAAGGTGAGAGCCAAGCGTTCTACAGATTGTATTCTCGTGGAGAGGTGAGAGCCAGGCGTTCTACAGATTGTAATCTAGTGGAGAGGTGAGAGCCAGGCGTTCTACAGATTGTATTCTAGTGGAGAGGTGAGAGCCAGGCGTTCTACAGATTGTATTCTAGTGGAGAGGTGAGAGCCAAGCGTTCTACAGATTGTATTCTCGTGGAGAGGTGAGAGCCAAGCTTTCTACAGATTGTATTCTCGTGGAGTGGTGAGAGCCAAGCGTTCTACAGATTGTATTCTAGTGGAGAGGTGAGAGCCAAGCGTTCTACAGATTGTAATCTAGTGGAGAGGTGAGAGCCAAGTGTTCTACAGATTGTATTCTCGTGGAGAGGTGAGAGCCAAGCGTTCTACAGATTGTATTCTCGTGGAGAGGTGAGAGCCAAGCGTTCTACAGATTGTATTCTAGTGGAGAGGTGAGAGCCAAGCGTTCTACCGATTGTATTCTCGTGGAGAGGTGAGAGCAAAGCGTTCTACAGATTGTATTCTAGTGGAGAGGTGAGAGCCAAGCGTTCGACCGATTGTATTCTAGTGGAGAGGTGAGAGCCAAGCGTTCTACAGATTGTATTCTCGTGGAGAGGTGAGAGCCAAGCGTTCTACAGATTGTATTCTAGTGGAGAGGTGAGAGCCAAACGTTCTACAGATTGTAATCTAGTGGAGAGGTGAGAGCCAAGCTTTCTACAGATTGTATTCTCGTGGAGTGGTGAGAGCCAAGCGTTCTACAGATTGTATTCTAGTGGAGAGGTGAGAGCCAAGCGTTCTACCGATTATATTCTCGTGGAGAGGTGAGAGCCAAGCGTTCTACAGATTGTATTCTAGTGGAGAGGTGAGAGCCAGGTGTTCTACAGATTGTATTCTAGTGGAGAGGTGAGAGCCAGGCTTTCTACAGATTGTAATCTAGTGGAGAGGTGAGAGCAAAGCGTTCTACAGATTGTATTCTAGTGGAGAGGTGAGAGCCAGGCGTTATACAGATTGTTTTCTAGTGGAGAGGTGAGAGCCAAGCGTTCTACAGATTGTATTCTCGTGGAGAGGTGAGAGCCAGGCGTTCTACAGATTGTAATCTAGTGGAAAGGTGAGAGCCAGGCATTCTACAGATTGTATTCTAGTGGAGAGGTGAGAGCCAAGCGTTCTACAGATTGTAATCTAGTGGAGAGGTGAGAGCCAAGCGTTCTACAGATTGTATTCCAGTGGAGAGGTGAGAGCCAGGCGTTCTACAGATTGTAATCTAGTGGAGAGGTGAGAGCCAGGCGTTCTACAGATTGTATTCTCGTGGAAAGGTGAGAGCCAAGCGTTCTACAGATTGTATTCTCGTGGAGAGGTGAGAGCCAGGCGTTCTACAGATTGTAATCTAGTGGAGAGGTGAGAGCCAGGCGTTCTACAGATTGTATTCTAGTGGAGAGGTGAGAGCCAAGCGTTCTAAACATTGTATTCTCGTGGAGAGGTGAGAGCCAGGCGTTCTACAGATTGTATTCTAGTGGAGAGGTGAGAGCCAAGCGTTCTACAGATTGTATTCTCGTGGAGAGGTGAGAGCCAAGCTTTCTACAGATTGTTTTCTCGTGGAGTGGTGAGAGCCAAGCGTTCTACAGATTGTATTCTAGTGGAGAGGTGAGAGCCAAGCGTTCTACAGATTGTAATCTAGTGGAGAGGTGAGAGCCAAGTGTTCTACAGATTGTATTCTCGTGGAGAGGTGAGAGCCAAGCGTTCTACAGATTGTATTCTCGTGGAGAGGTGAGAGCCAAGCGTTCTACAGATTGTATTCTAGTGGAGAGGTGAGAGCCAAGCGTTCTACCGATTGTATTCTCGTGGAGAGGTGAGAGCCAGGCTTTCTACAGATTGTAATCTAGTGGAGAGGTGAGAGCCAAGCGTTCTACAGATTGTATTCTAGTGGAGAGGTGAGAGCCAGGCGTTATACAGATTGTATTCTAGTGGAGAGGTGAGAGCCAAGCGTTCTACAGATTGTATTCTCGTGGAGAGGTGAGAGCCAGGCGTTCTACAGATTGTAATCTAGTGGAGAGGTGAGAGCCAGGCGTTCTACAGATTGTATTCTAGTGGAGAGGTGAGAGCCAAGCGTTCTACAGATTGTAATCTAGTGGAGAGGTGAGAGCCAAGCGTTCTACAGATTGTATTCCAGTGGAGAGGTGAGAGCCAGGCGTTCTACAGATTGTATTCCAGTGGAGAGGTGAGAGCCAGGCGTTCTACAGATTGTATTCTCGTGGAAAGGTGAGAGCCAAGCGTTCTACAGATTGTATTCTCGTGGAGAGGTGAGAGCCAGGCGTTCTACAGATTGTAATCTAGTGGAGAGGTGAGAGCCAGGCGTTCTACAGATTGTATTCTAGTGGAGAGGTGAGAGCCAAGCGTTCTACAGATTGTATTCTCGTGGAGAGGTGAGAGCCAGGCGTTCTACAGATTGTATTCTAGTGGAGAGGTGAGAGCCAAGCGTTCTACAGATTGTATTCTCGTGGAGAGGTGAGAGCCAAGCTTTCTACAGATTGTATTCTCGTGGAGTGGTGAGAGCCAAGCGTTCTACAGATTGTATTCTAGTGGAGAGGTGAGAGCCAAGCGTTCTACAGATTGTAATCTAGTGGAGAGGTGAGAGCCAAGTGTTCTACAGATTGTATTCTCGTGGAGAGGTGAGAGCCAAGCGTTCTACAGATTGTATTCTCGTGGAGAGGTGAGAGCCAAGCGTTCTACAGATTGTATTCTAGTGGAGAGGTGAGAGCCAAGCGTTCTACCGATTGTATTCTCGTGGAGAGGTGAGAGCAAAGCGTTCTACAGATTGTATTCTAGTGGAGAGGTGAGAGCCAAGCGTTCTACCGATTGTATTCTAGTGGAGAGGTGAGAGCCAAGCGTTCTACAGATTGTATTCTCGTGGAGAGGTGAGAGCCAAGCGTTCTACAGATTGTATTCTAGTGGAGAGGTGAGAGCCAAGCGTTCTACAGATTGTATTCTAGTGGAGAGGTGAGAGCCAAGCATTCTACAGATTGTATTCTCGTGGAGAGGTGAGAGCCAAGCGTTCTACAGATTGTATTCTCGAGGAGAGGTGAGAGCCAAGCGTTCTACAGATTGTATTCTCGTGGAGAGGTGAGAGCCAAGCGTTCTACAGATTGTATTCTAGTGGAGAGGTGAGAGCCAAGCGTTCTACCGATTGTATTCTCGTGGAGAGGTGAGAGCCAGGCGTTCTACAGATTGTATTCTAGTGGAGAGGTGAGAGCCAGGCGTTCTACAGATTGTATTCTAGTGGAGAGGTGAGAGCCAGGCTTTCTACAGATTGTAATCTAGTGGAGAGGTGAGAGCCAAGCGTTCTACAGATTGTATTCTAGTGGAGAGGTGAGAGCCAGGCGTTATACAGATTGTATTCTAGTGGAGAGGTGAGAGCCAAGCGTTCTACAGATTGTATTCTCGTGGAGAGGTGAGAGCCAGGCGTTCTACAGATTGTAATCTAGTGGAGAGGTGAGAGCCAGGCGTTCTACAGATTGTATTCTAGTGGAGAGGTGAGAGCCAAGCGTTCTACAGATTGTAATCTAGTGGAGAGGTGAGAGCCAAGCGTTCTACAGATTGTATTCCAGTGGAGAGGTGAGAGCCAGGCGTTCTACAGATTGTATTCCAGTGGAGAGGTGAGAGCCAGGCGTTCTACAGATTGTATTCTCGTGGAAAGGTGAGAGCCAAGCGTTCTACAGATTGTATTCTCGTGGAGAGGTGAGAGCCAGGCGTTCTACAGATTGTAATCTAGTGGAGAGGTGAGAGCCAGGCGTTCTACAGATTGTATTCTAGTGGAGAGGTGAGAGCCAAGCGTTCTACAGATGGTATTCTCGTGGAGAGGTGAGAGCCAGGCGTTCTACAGATTGTATTCTAGTGGAGAGGTGAGAGCCAAGCGTTCTATAGATTGTATTCTCGTGGAGAGGTGAGAGCCAAGCTTTCTACAGATTGTATTCTCGTGGAGTGGTGAGAGCCAAGCGTTCTACAGATTGTATTCTAGTGGAGAGGTGAGAGCCAAGCGTTCTACAGATTGTAATCTAGTGGAGAGGTGAGAGCCAAGTGTTCTACAGATTGTATTCTCGTGGAGAGGTGAGAGCCAAGCGTTCTACAGATTGTATTCTCGTGGAGAGGTGAGAGCCAAGCGTTCTACAGATTGTATTCTAGTGGAGAGGTGAGAGCCAAGCGTTCTACCGATTGTATTCTCGTGGAGAGGTGAGAGCAAAGCGTTCTACAGATTGTATTCTAGTGGAGAGGTGAGAGCCAAGCGTTCTACCGATTGTATTCTAGTGGAGAGGTGAGAGCCAAGTGTTCTACAGATTGTATTCTCGTGGAGAGGTGAGAGCCAAGCGTTCTACAGATTGTATTCTCGTGGAGAGGTGAGAGCCAAGCGTTCTACAGATTGTATTCTAGTGGAGAGGTGAGAGCCAAGCGTTCTACCGATTGTATTCTAGTGGAGAGGTGAGAGCCAAGCGTTCTACAGATTGTATTCTCGTGGAGAGGTGAGAGCCAAGCGTTCTACAGATTGTATTCTAGTGGAGAGGTGAGAGCCAAGCGTTCTACAGATTGTATTCTCGTGGAGAGGTGAGAGCCAAGCGTTCTACAGATTGTATTCTCGTGGAGAGGTGAGAGCCAAGCTTTCTACAGATTGTATTCTAGTGGAGAGGTGAGAGCCAAGCGTTCCACAGATTGTAATCTAGTGGAGAGGTGAGAGCCAAGCGTTCTACAGATTGTATTCTCATGGAGAGGTGAGAGCCAAGCGTTCTACAGATTGTATTCTCGTGGAGAGGTGAGAGCCAAGCGTTCTCCAGATTGTATTCTAGTGGAGAGGTGAGAGCCAAGCGTTCCACCGATTGTATTCTCGTGGAGAGGTGAGAGCCAAGCGTTCTACAGATTGTATTCTAGTGGAGAGGTGAGAGCCAAGCGTTCTACAGATTGTATTCCCGTGGAGAGGTGAGAGCCAAGCGTTCTACAGATTGTATTCTCGTGGAGAGGTGAGAGCCAAGCGTTCTACAGATTGTATTCTAGTGGAGAGGTGAGAGCCAAGCGTTCTACCGATTGTATTCTCGTGGAAAGGTGAGAGCCAAGTGTTCTACAGATTGTAATCTAGTGGAGAGGTGAGAGCCAAGCGTTCTACAGATTGTATTCCAGTGGAGAGGTGAGAGCCAGGCGTTCTACAGATTGTATTCCAGTGGAGAGGTGAGAGCCAGGCGTTCTACAGATTGTATTCTCGTGGAAAGGTGAGAGCCAAGCGTTCTACAGATTGTATTCTCGTGGAGAGGTGAGAGCCAAGCTTTCTACAGATTGTATTCTCGTGGAGTGGTGAGAGCCAAGCGTTCTGCAGATTGTATTCTAGTGGAGAGGTGAGAGCCAAGCGTTCTACAGATTGTCATCTAGTGGAGAGGTGAGAGCCAAGCGTTCTACAGATTGTATTCTCATGGAGAGGTGAGAGCCAGGCGTTATACAGATTGTATTCTAGTGGAGAGGTGAGAGCCAAGCGTTCTACAGATTGTATTCTCGTTGAGAGGTGAGAGCCAGGCATTCTACAGATTGTAATCTAGTGGAGAGGTGAGAGCCAGGCGTTCTACAGATTGTATTCTAGTGGAGAGGTGAGAGCCAAGCGTTCTACAGATTGTAATCTAGTGGAGAGGTGAGAGCCAAGCGTTCTACAGATTGTATTCCAGTGGAGAGGTGAGAGCCAGGCGTTCTACAGATTGTATTCCAGTGGAGAGGTGAGAGCCAGGCGTTCTACAGATTGTATTCTCGTGGAAAGGTGAGAGCCAAGCGTTCTACAGATTGTATTCTCGTGGAGAGGTGAGAGCCAGGCGTTCTACAGATTGTAATCTAGTGGAGAGGTGAGAGCCAGGCGTTCTACAGATTGTATTCTAGTGGAGAGGTGAGAGCCAAGCGTTCTACAGATTGTAATCTAGTGGAGAGGTGAAAGCCAAGCGTTCTACAGATTGTAATCCAGTGGAGAGGTGAGAGCCAAGCATTCTACAGATTGTATTCCAGTGGAGAGGTGAGAGCCAGGCATTCTACAGATTGTATTCCAGTGGAGAGGTGAGAGCCAGGCGTTCTACAGATTGTATTCTCGTGGAGAGGTGAGAGCCAAGCGTTCTACAGATTGTATTCTAGTGGAGAGGTGAGAGCCAGGCGTTCTACAGATTGTATTCTAGTGGAGTGGTGAGAGCCAGGCATTATACAGATTGTATTCTAGTGGAGAGGTGAGAGCCAAGCGTTCTACAGATTGTATTCTCGTGGAGAGGTGAGAGCCAGGCGTTCTACAGATTGTATTCTCGTGGAGAGGTGAGAGCCAAGCGTTCTACAGATTGTATTCTAGTGGAGAGGTGAGAGCCAAGCGTTCTACAGATTGTATTCTCGTGGAGAGGTGAGAGCCAAGCGTTCTCCAGATTGTATTCTAGTGGAGAGGTGAGAGCCAGGCGTTCTACAGATTGTATTCTCGTGGAGAGGTGAGAGCCAAGCGTTCTACAGATTGTATTCTCGTGGAGAGGTGAGAGCCAAGCGTTCTACAGATTGTATTCTAGTGGAGAGGTGAGAGCCAAGCGTTCTACAGATTGTATGCTCGTGGAGAGGTGAGAGCCAAGCGTTCTACAGATTGTATTCTAGTGGAGAGGTGAGAGCCAGGCGTTCTACAGATTGTATTCTAGTGGAGTGGTGAGAGCCAAGTGTTCTACAGATTGTATTCTCATGGAGAGGTGAGAGCCAAGCGTTCTACAGATTGTATTCTCGTGGAGAGGTGAGAGCCAAGCGTTCTACAGATTGTATTCTCGTGGAGAGGTGAGAGCCAAGCGTTCTACAGATTGTATTCTCGTGGAGAGGTGGAGAGGTAGAAATTTTTGCCAGTGTATTGAAAATTAAATACAGAAATATTGAATTTACATAAGTATACACGCTCCTTTGCTATAACACTAAATTGAGCTCAGGTGCATCCAATTTCCTTTGATCATCCTTGAGATGTCACTACAACTTGATTGGAGTTCACCTGTGGCCAATTAAATAGTTTGGACATGATTTAGAAAGAAACCTGAAACACACCTGTCTATATAAGGTCCCACAATTGACAGTGCATATCAGAGCAGAAACTATACCATGAAGTCCAAGGAACTGGCTGTAGATCTCTGAGATAGAATTGTGATGAGGAATATATCTGGGGAAGAGTATAAAACAATTTCTAGAGTGTTGAATGTTTCTAAGAGCATAGTGGTCTCCATAATTAGGAAATTGAAAAAATATGGAACTACCTTGACTGGCCGTCCGACCAAACTGAGCAACCGGGCAAGAAAGACATTGGTCAGGGAGGTGACCAAAAACCCAATGACCATTCTGACAGAGTTCTTTAGCTGAGATGGGAGAACCTGCCAGAAGGACAACAGTACAACAGTCTCTACAGCACTTCACCAATCTGTGCTTTTTGGGAGACTAGCCAGACGGAAGCCACTCATGAGAAAAAGGCACATGACAGCATGCCTGGAGTTTGCAGAAAGACTGAGATAATAAGGCAAAAGATTGTGGTCAGATGAAACAAAAATGAAACTCTTTGGCCTAATGCAAAGCACTATGTCTAGAGAAAACCAGACACAGCTCATTACCCTTCTAACACCATCCCTACTGTGAAGCATGGTGGTGGCAGCATCATGTTATGGGGATGCTTTTCAGTGGCAGGGCCTGGGAGACTGGTAAGGATAGAGGGAACAATGAATGGAGCCAAATTCAGGCAAATCCTTGATGAGAACCTGCTTTTAACCACCTTAGACTGTGGCAAAGATTTACGTTCCAACAGGACAATGACCCCAATCACACAGCCAAAGCAATGCTGGAACGGCTTCAGAACAAGGATGTGAAAGTCCTTGAGTGGCCCAGACTTGAATCCCATTGAAAATCTGTGGAAAGACTTGAAGATTGCTGTTCAGTGCCACCCCCCATCTAGTTTAAGAGCTTGTGAAAATCTGCAGGAAGAATGGGAGAAAATCTCCAAATCCAGATGTGCAAAGCTGGTACAGACATACCCAAGACAACTCAAATCTGGAATTGCCGCCAAAGGTGCTTCTGCATTAAAAAGTATTGACTCAGGGGTGTGAATACTTATGTAAATGCAATATTTCTGTATTTCATTATTAATAAATGTATCAATACATTTGCTAAAATTTCTAAAAACATGTTTTCACTTTGTCAATATGGGGTATTGTGTGGAGATGGGTGAGGAAAAAAAATAACAATTTCATCCATTTTGAATTCGGGCTGTAACACAAAATGTCAAATAAGTCAAGGGATGTGAGAACTTTCTGAAGGCAGTGTATACTTGACTCAAGAAATTCACTGGCCTTGAGTTCTAGGCCCATTTGAGTTCCAATATAACATTGATCCTCGCTGCACTGTGCTGGAGAGGCACTCTGACATATGAGTCCTCTTTCCGCTGGATGTCACTCGGGGGGCGGTCCACAAGCTCGAGAAAACCCCAATCAAACTGTGCGTATCAGTCACTCCAGCGACCGCTGCCGACGGACTAGTACCAAATACCCTGCACACACATCCACGAGTTCCACAGCACATAGTAACCCACTCACTGCAGTGACCATTTCAGCATCCGATGCCTTTACCTCTACGGGCAAGGAGAATAAGTGTTTGCGTTTGCTGAGGAAATTGGGGCGTTTTCTCAAGATGCTGGAGAACGGCGGCAAGGTGCTGAAAGAGGGGCTTCTGGAGAAGCGAAGCGACGGTTTGCTGCAGCTGTGGAAGAAGAAGCACTGCGTCCTCACGGAGGACGGGCTTCTGCTTCACCCGCCGAAGCAGCACGACCATCCGCACCATTACAACCACCACGGCGGCGGAGACACTGGCAAAGTCAAGGAGCTGCACTTCTCCAACATGAAAACTGTGGACTGCGTCGAGAGGAAAGGGAAATACATCTACTTCACGGTGGTCATGTCGGAGGGCAAGGAGATCGATTTCAGGTGTCCACAGGACGAGGGCTGGAACGCCGAGATAACTTTGCAGATGGTGCAATACAAAAATAGGCAGGCCATCCTGGCGGTGAAGTCGACCAGACAGAAACAGCAGCTCCTCGTTGTTCAGCTCCCGGGACAGAAAATGATTCGGAGCTCGCCAAACGTTGCGTGACCTGCGCCTGGACATTCGACATGCGGTAAGACATCAGAGAGAGGTCTTAGCAGGCTTGATTACAAATTACTACTTAGCCCCTTAGAAGTGGAAATCCTCTGCGGGGAAATTGCTTGGATATACGTTCCCCGGCAACGTTTGATATTTGACCCAAGGCTCAGGATATGAGGCTCACCTACCCGATAAACATGGGTTTACGCGCGGCGATGTCGGCAGGGGAAGCTTTGATGCTGTTAAATCAGCATGCATTGTTCCAGATGCTTGTAGCCTCCTCAAATTACAGTCTCCCACATAAAAATACACCACATTGGCCATTCCAACAAGGAGAGTCTGCAATGTTATAGGTCTTAACTTTTTGCCTAATTACGTTTTAATGTTTTATTATTCACTATTATTATGCTATTATTCATTATTATTGGTAGGCATATTATGGTCCAGTTACCATCGGCACTTAATTGTTCGTAAAAATAAGTAATATTTAATGAAATGGTTTAATATTATATTCATTTTAGAGTAAGGGTTCAAACACTGCCAGTGCTGTCACTGTCTTTTAAACATTCTTTGGAGCCATTGGGCTGCGTTTACACAGGCAGACCAATTCTCATCTTTTTCCATTAATTGGGCAAAAGATCAGAATAGGGCTGCGTGTTTAAACGCAGCTCAAGAAAGCCACGCTATTTATGTTCAGGTGTAGTCTACGGAGATTCCTCTCCTCGTGTCACGCACTGCCACCTCTGAGATGGTCTAATTTATTGTATCCGCAGGTCAATTGGACATTCAGAGGAGGCATCGATGGACTCCGGCTGGATCTCCCGGCCTCACAAAAGGAGCATCACACCCTGCGGAAAGCATCTCTTAATTTAACTGTTGTTCGGTCCTGACAACAGCAGCAGTCTTTTCCAAGTCCTATTTTTCATTAGCGACTCTGTATTTGAGAGAGATGGACACTGATGGACAAAGCTCTGCTAAAGCACGAGTGAAAACAGCTGTATTCTAACGGGCGATTCTCTGCCATCCCTTATTTATTAGATTGTGTATATATGTTTTATCTTTACAGTGTCATTGACTAATGTACAACGTGGTTGTTGCTGGAGTTGAAACTGAAAGCTATGCTCGGAGATTCCGTAGGACAGTATAATGTTTAGAAATGGTTGGAAATAAGCCTCAGTATCGTTGTGATCCTAGTCGGATGGTTGATTGTGTTACACCTTTAAGGATGTACTATAGTCCTTTCACTTCTATTATGTCTTAAGTTGTGAGTAGCACGTCCTATTGTACAAACATGCCGTGATACACATCCTCATTCTTTTATTGAACCAAAGACTTATAGCTATAGTTACATTTTCCTGCCAAGTGTAGTTGACTAAAAATAACAGGATGTTTCAATGATGAAGGAACAGTTGACAAATCTTTTATTTGTTTGATTTCTCCATAAATCGGACTTTTTGTGATTATCCTCGTGCCAGATATGGCGCCCATGTTACATTTGCATTACAACTATGGAACACGGTTTGACTTTAGGAAGCAACGTGTCAACGCTGCATATTCTTTTGGGAGTCTTAAATCTGTACAGATTAGAAACTGCAATCCTGTTCAGTGGCAACTGATAGAAAGAAAGGTATCCTAGTGAGCAAAACTGGTTGAAAATACATCATTTCAATGGCAAAAATGGCCGAAAGGACTTATTTTCAGCCAGTTTTGCCAAGAGCAAGTCATTAGGCTAAAAATTCATCACCATCTTTCCTGAGGAAGCTATGCTGAGACTGTTGAGTTGCCCCTCACACCACCCCCAGGTGTGTCAGCGTTGTCCTCACCTTAACCCACGTCTCCTTTTTTACAAACTTACTGTTATTCAGTTGGGTTCTTATTTTGATGTGAGAGCTATTTTCATACTTCTGAAATATACATTCCATTTCAAATGAACAGCATCTCGTGTGATTTCCTGCTATGTAGCGCATAGAAACAGCTTGCAGGGAGAACATGTGCCATTTAAATCCCCAGCAGATGTGTGTTCAATAGCTGTGTGTAGTGTTGCCTGTCTCAACCCTTCCATGCTAACAGCCTGTGAACTTCTCACCCCTATTTCCTGGGCTAAATGTAGAAGCTGTTTCTGTTCTGAGAATAATATTTCACCGTCAGCCTTCAGACTGAGACAAACTGCCATCCGTGGCGCGACAACACACGTGTCTCCCTGCCTCTCTCCATTAAGCTAACGCATTTATACTACAGGGGTGAAAAATGTGGATGACAGCGCCATTTCTACTCATCCGCATGGCATATTGGCGCGGGGGGGGGGGGGGCTGCTAAAAGGGAGACGACTCTATAACCGCACCACTCGGCACTTGTGCATGCCCTTTGGACTGCTCAAAGTCACGTCAAGCCATGAAGGAGGTGCTAGTCTGGGACACTGTGTAAGACATCCACCATCCACCCTGGAGGCCTCCAGTTGTGACAGGTGTCCTCTGATGGTGTGCTGACACCACCTGAGCACTGTGGCTGCTGGCTGGGCCAGGTGCTGGAGTTCACCGATTATAAAGCCATGTTGACAGACAAGAGAGTGTCGACGGGCCGCTCTGGGTCTCTCACTGCACTTGGTTGGGATTCCACAGTGCCCCTCTCCACCACCCTCCTCCCTACTAGGGCAGCTTGGGGTAAAATTAAAAAGTCTGGGTAGCAACAAACAGTTGGCTGACTCCAAGCTCCGCTTGCCTACTTGGCTCATCTACCTCCGGCTCAGAGGTGAAGTTTAATCTAGGTACAGATATAGGATCAGTTTCGCCTCCCCAATCCTAACCGCAAGCATTGGTGGGAAAAATGCCAAACTGACCCAAGATCAGTGTTAAGGGGCAACTTCACCTTACACTGCTCTTCTGCCCACCCAGCCCTTCACCACACCCACCCCACCCCAAGCCCTTCGCCCTTTCCAACCAGCCCTTCTCCCCTCTCACCCAGCTCCAGCCCCTCCCCCCAGCCCTTCCACCCAGCCCTTCTCCCGTCTCACCCAGCTCTAGCCCCTCCACCCAGCCCTTCCACCCAGCCCTTCTCCCGTCTCACCCAGCTCCAGCCCCTCCCCCCAGCCCCTCCACCCAGCCCTTCTCCCCTCTCACCCAGCTCCAGCCCCTCCACCCAGCCCTTCTCCCCTCTCACCCAGCTCCAGCCCTTCCACCCAGCCCTTCTCCCCTCTCACCCAGCTCCAGCCCCTCCCCCCAGCCCTTCCACCCAGCCCTTCTCCCGTCTCACCCAGCTCTAGCCCCTCCACCCAGCCCTTCCACCCAGCCTTTCTCCCGTCTCACCCAGCTCCAGCCCCTCCCCCCAGCCCCTCCACCCAGCCCTTCCACCCAGCCCTTCTCCCGTCTCACCCAGCTCCAGCCCTTCCACCCAGCCCTTCTCCCGTCTCACCCAGCTCCAGCCCTTCCACCCAGCCCTTCTCCCCTCTCACCCAGCTCCAGCCCCTCCACCCAGCCCTTCTCCCCTCTCACCCAGCTCCAGCCCCTCCACCCAGCCCTTCCACCCAGCCCTTCTCCCCTCTCACCCAGCTTCAGCCCCTCCCCCAGCCCTTCTGCCCTCTCACCCAGCTCCAGCCCCTCCACCCAGCCCTTCTCCCCTCTCACCCAGCTCCAGCCCCTCCACCCAGCCCTTCCACCCAGCCCTTCTCCCCTCTCACCCAGCTTCAGCCCCTCCCCCAGCCCTTCTGCCCTCTCACCCAGCTCCAGCCCCTCCACCCAGCCCTTCTCCCCTCTCACCCAGCTCCAGCCCCTCCACCCAGCCCTTCCACCCAGCCCTTCTCCCCTCTCACCCAGCTTCAGCCCCTCCCCCAGCCCTTCTGCCCTCTCCCACTCTACTTCCTCACTTTAATTGGTTTGTTAGGTCTGGAATGTCATTCACATGACTCCCAACGAAGATTGGCGCCTAGACAAGTCTTGATTGTCATATGAGCTGCAGTGGTGTTTTCAGTACACTCAGTACTTAGTTCTTAGTAAGAATAATGTAGATTATTGTCAACACTGTTTTTTTAAAGAGCTCTCCTCATTTTTGCACTGATTAAACACATATTGTCTCATTTTATATTTACTTATTGGCAGTGTAAATCTAGCCTTATCAAGATTCCTTAAAAACCCAATGTGGATCTAAAAAATACAATGTAGAATTTCTGTCCTGTGAATTTCCTTGTGCTCATTGTGGCAATACACCTGCTCATCAGTCTAGTGAATGGAGCCCAGATTGTTCATGACTTTGTTTTCTCCCTGCTCTTTGAAATGCTCTGTGTAGGTGGAAGGAAGGTAGTGAGATACTGTAGATTAGCAACTCTCTTTATCTCTCTCTCTCTCTCTATTTCTCTCTCTATTTCTCTCTCTGTGGCTGGAAAGGCTGAGGGATAGATCACCTTCAGGGGTTTTGTTCCTTATCTTTTCTCTTTGTGTGGATGGTGATACAGGTGTTGAAACAGGAAAGGACTTTGCTAAGCGAATTTCAACCAAACAGGAACTCTCACAGTTATATAATGGAGAGAAGCTAATTATAATTAAATATTAGCAGGAAGTTTAGGATGACATATTCTGGTTGCTGCACTATTATTTATCATTAACATAGCATTATACCATATGTACAGAAATCAATACATGACATTTACTCTAGTAATTTAGCAGACACTCTTATCCAGAGTCACTTACAGTAGTGAGAGAGGTAGTGAGTCTTCAAGCTGTGTATTATTGTACAGATGGGTAATGTGCATTATTGTACAGATGGGTAATGTGCATTGATGTACAGATGGGTAATGTGCATTGTTCTACAGATGGGTAATGTGCATTATTGTACAGATGGGTAATGTGCATTGATGTACAGATGGGTAATGTGCATTGTTCTACAGATGGGTAATGTGCATTGTTCTACAGATGGGTAATGTGCATTATTGTACAGATGGGTAATGTGCATTATCGTATATGTGTCTTGAATTTCTTTACAAATTCCAGGTACCTTAGTGCTATAGAGCTGTAATGATAGAATGTAACTATTGGACAATAAGGTGAGACCCAAGGAGGATATAGGTGAGTTTCACTACAACTACTCCATCCTATATGGAAGGTTGAGCCTGAATGTTAACTAATCATTTTGACTCTGTGTCGTGCAGGTGATGGAAAGTTTCAGCCAATTAATTACAATTAGCCATTGATCAGTGGGCTGCAATGATCATGCTCCCATGAAGATTTCTTCCTTGAGGGAGTTGTTCCTAGCCATTGTGCTTCTGCTTGATTTTGGGTCTAAGCAGAGTTACTGAAAGTACTTTGTGACAGCTGCTGATGTACAAAGGGTCATATATACATTTGATTTATTGACTGGTCCTTCATCTCATATCATGGGTTAACTAACAGGGTGAGTAAAAACTTGTTTAAAAAAAGCCAACGTTCCTCCTCTGCCACCTCATAAAAGGCAGGGTCGTGTTCATTAGTCACCAAACAGAAGAAAATGACTGAAACAGGGAGGGACTACTTGGACTTGTCCAATAAGGAACACTCATTTTCTGTTGCAAAATGTTTTAAAAGATTTTTCTGTCATGTGCCCAGATGAACATGACCCATGATTCCTGAGGAATGTTGGGGTGAACTGAGTTCTTTTGACCCTGTGTCACCCCCCCCCCCCCACCCCCACCCACCTGGCACCTGTTCCCAGACCACCCAGCAGCAGCAACACTGGAGGTCAATCAGCTCAGCTGTTGCTGATTAGGGCAGGAAGCCTGCGATAGGAGCAGGACATAGACTTAGATAGACATCGCATCGTTGTAACCGTCCCTTTTATGGCGTCTAAAACAGGATTTTGGGCACTAAAAAAAGTCCCTCTATCTATCTCTATGGGACAGGAATGTCACCTTGACTGTACACCGCTGCCCTGACAACTCCATGAAACTCCACAGGATAAGAGACAAAGAGCCAAGAGGATACAGTAGAATTACTACGCGTCAGCTTGTCCTTCTCCAATGAAGATGGCTAAGGTTATGTTGCAGGTCATGGGAGATGAGTTCCTCATGTGGTTGATGTGGGGCCGCACATCTCTCTCAATTCCATCCTGTGAGCTCTTTAGAATGTAAGATGCATGGTGATAAACATAGTGATGTACAGAATAATGTATTCCCCCATGTTCTGCACTCAACAGTGCCAGTATCAACAGTGATACAAACCATAGCCAAACAAAACCTCAAATGTTATGCGCAAACATATATACACAACATTACCAAAATATGTGGACATCTGCTTGTCGAACATCGCATTCCAAAATCGTAGGCATTAATATGGAGTTGGTCCCCCCCTTTGTTGGTATAACAGCCTCCACTCTTCTGGGAAGGCTTTCCACTAGATGTTGGAACATTGCTGCGGGGACTTGATTCCATTCAGCCACAAGAGCATTAGTGAGGTCGGGCACTGATGTTGGCCGATTAGGCCTGACTTGCAGTCGGCAGTCCAATTCCTCCTAAAGGTGTTTGATGGGGTTGAGTTCAGGGCTCTGTGCAGGCCAGTCAAGTTCTTCCACACCGATCTCAACAAACCAGTTCTGTATAGACCTCGCTTTGTGCATTGTCATGCTGAAAGAGGAAAGGGCCTTCCCCAAACTGTTGCCACAAAGTTGGAAGCACAGAATCGTCTAGAATGTCATTGTATACTGTAGTGTTAAGATTTCCCTTCACTGGAACTAAGGGGCCCAGCCCGAACAATGAAAAATAGAACCCAGATAATTATTCCTTCTCCCAAAGAACAGTTATTGTGCTGACATTGCTTCCAGAGGCATTTTGGAATTCGGTAGTGAGTGTTGCAACTGAGGACAGACGATTTTTACGCGCTACGCCCTTCAGAACTCGGTGGTCTCGTTTTGTTAACTTGTGTGGCCTACCACTTTGCGGTTGAGCCGTTGTTGCTCCTAGACGTTTCCAATTCACAACAGCACTTACAGTTGACCGGCACAGCTCTAGCAGGGCAGAAATTTGACGCTTGACTTGTTGGAAAGGTGGCATCCTATGACCGTGCCACGTTGAAAGTCACTGACTTTCAAGGCCATTCTACTGCCAATGTTTGTCAATGGAGATTGTATAAACTTGTCAGCAACGGTGTGGCTGAAATAGCCGAACCCACTAATTTGAAGGGGTGTCCACATACTTTTGTATATATATAGTGTAAATGGAGTGTATGTGTGGCGGTTGCATATTCGTGTGCTCTCTCCAGGCTGTTGTGGAGACCAACAGCCACGGTCGCGTAGGAAAACCTGACAATGTTTGATTTTTTTCCTCCTCAAATTTCCATTGTTTTCAGCAAGTAGAAAAGTGGTGATTCAGCAAAGCGGGGACAAATAAGGGTTTATCAGGAGAAGTGCTCACACACACACATGGAGGCAGTTGGCGGATTCTGTCTGCTTCTGATTACAGAGGTAGGGTGGCTCAGTTCACCTGCCAAAGTAAACAGCCTCCTCCTCACTTCCCTTACAAGGTCAGTGATAGGGCAGCTGCACCTGGGAGTGCGCTTCCAACAAACCTATCTCTGATCCTGCTTGCGTCCCAAATGCCACCCTATTCCCTATAAAGTGTGCTGCTTTTGACCGGGGCCCATATGACTCTAGTCAACAGTAGTGCACTGTGTAAGAAATAGGGTGCCATTTGGGACGTAATCATTGTCTTTGAACCAAACACTTCCTCTTTTGCTGTCGTTACACTGTAATTATCTTGTCCTGTCATCCATATATCTGTTAAAAACAAGCAAATGAGAAACGATGCAGTGATGTGTTGAGTGCTTTGGCAACTAACGTTTTAGCTGGGATTTGCATACAAGGAAAAAGAGACTCAAAGGGCTCACAACACAGTGGAATATAGATTGTGTCACATCTGGATTCAAACTGCTGACTGTTCCACATTAAAGGAAAACTCCACCCCAAAAACAATCTTTTGGTATTTGTTTCATTATTCCATTGATGATTTAGTCTCAAAATGTGTTGCTTCTCAGCAATCAAATTTTCAAGATATGTTACATTCAAAATACAGAAATCTTCCCTGTACGATGCATTTTGCATTATATGACGCAAAACGAAGCATCATATGATCATAAATGCATCATACAGGGAGGATTTCTGTATTTTGAATGTAACATATCTTGAAAACCTGATTGCTGACAAGCAACACATTTTGGGACTATGTCAACAATTGAATAATAGTTTTGGGGTGAGATTTTCCTTTAACCTCTAGGGGTCTACGCGGGGGGGGGTTACTATGCTAACATATGGAGTTGTTTTAAGATGGTCATGCTATGGATCATTTAGCTATTTGATTTTTATTTAAAAAAATGTTATATATTATTTTTTTACCCCCAATTTTGTGGTATCCAAATTGGTAGTTAGTCTTGTCTCATCGCTGCAACTCCCGTACGGACTCAAGAGAGGCGAAGGTCGAGAGATGTGTGTCCTCTGAAACACAACCAAGCCGCACTGCTTCTTGACAAAATGCCCACTTAACCCGGAAGCCAGCCGCACCAATGTGTCGGAGGAAACACTGTACACCGTGTCAGCTTGCACTGTGCCAGGTCCGCCATTGGAGTCATTATTGTGTGATGGGACAAGGACATCCCTGCCGGCCAAACGCCACCCCTTGGGTCTCCCGGCTGTGGCCAGCTGCGACAGAGCCTGGACTCAAACCCAGAATCTCTAGTGGCACAGCTAGCACTGCAATGCAGTGCCTTAGACCACTGCGCCACTCGGGAGGCCTAGCTATTTGATTTTGAATTTTATGACCTCTTTAGGTATCAGAAAGAAATATTTTAAAATTATTTAATAAAATATTGAATTTGGCCTTTACTACAATAGCTCACAGAAATGCATTGAATAACACATTCTTAAACAGCAAAAAAGACAGTCCAAAAATAAATCATGAGGAATAAGGTTTTGAAGTGTCTGTCTTATATCTAGGAGATATAAGAAAGCTCTGGAAATATTTTTTGGGGGACACATATTTAACCCCTTATTTTTGTTGCCACAAAACTACCTCCATATTTCCATTAATTTGTATGAGTTACATTCAGATGAGCCCTGTGACACTTGTGGGGGTTGCAGAGCAAAACGGAGAACACCATCATGTTTGAGAGTTTCCCCTTTCCATAGAGTGGTCATATTAGTTTGTAGGCTGTTTGGACGCTACAGACATTTTTGTGAGAAGACCGATTTTCGGGATGTCTTATGGTCTGACAAACACCGCTGTAGCTCGGCCACTTTCCACCGTAGATGCGAAAGGCCGACATAGTAGGATGTGGTGGATTGAGACGCAGCCCATGCAAAAATATCTCTAGCTTAAACTGACAGATTTTGCTGGGGATTTTTTATTATGTTGCTTAGCTTGACGCATGGGTTCGTCAATAGACTCTAAAGATAATTAAAACATAAAGGAAATCCATTTCAGCATCCCAAATGGCACCCTATTCCCTATATAGTGCACTGCTTTTGACCAGAGCCCTATGGGCCCTGTTCAAAAGTAGTGCACTACATAGGGAATAGGGTGCCATTTGGGACAAACCCCATAACTCGGCACGGCTGACATTTGAAAACTTGAAAATTATAAATAGTTGTTCCATCCTAAAGCCGGGAGAGTCACACTGTAATTAAAGACACTAAACTTACCCAGGTTGTATCACAAATGAAAAAATACAGGAATTTAGCATTATTATTTGACCAGGGCCTATAGGCCCTGGTCAAAAGTAGTGCACTACATAGGGAATTGGGTGCAATTTTGGATGCATACCCAACCAATTAAATTATCCTTGACATTTAAGTCTTCGGAGGGCTTTAATAAACCGCTTGAAAACCTGCGGTGGCGGCAGAGTAATCCAGCGCACCTGTGAATTCATGTGGTAAAATCACATCTATCAATCACACCCACTGACCGAGTAATGACTTTGTCTTCTCAATGGCGTGTATATGGAAATTTGTTCACTTTGCGGAAAACATTTGTGTCTGTGGTGGAAGCAGGAACTGCACGAATTAGATTGTTTATTCACGACTGCCTTTCAAAAAACATCTCATGTTTTTTGCACCTCAATGCTTCATTGTTCCATCTTTTGGTATGATGGAAACACATCATCAACATCATAGACAGACAGAGGGTTCCCTATGGTTGATTCTATTAACATTCCCCAAATTCCCAGGTTTTCCAGAAATCCCGGTTGGAATATTCCCGTAATCAGGAGGAAATCTAGAATCCTCCAATGGGGTTTTTCCCGAAAACCTGGGAAATGTTGGAATGTTACAGGAATTTAGCATTATTCCTGTCCTACCAACATAGGATAGTAGTAAACAGAGCCTCTCAATACATTCCACTTTCTTTTTTTCTCTCCAAATTCAGCACATTTGATTCAACTAGGAAACTAATCCAGAAATCCTTGTTGAGTTGAATCAGATGGGCCAGAAATGGAAAATAACAGAGATTTGTATCTGCAATGTGCCCAGAGTGTCACATCTGCTCCCCCTCTCCGATGCTCGAGGTCACCAGTTCACTCATCATTACGCACACCTGCCACCACCGTTACGCGCACCTGCGCTTAATTATGGGACTCACCTGGACTCCATCATGTCATTTACCTCCCCTATATCTGTCACTTCCTCAGTTTTATTCCCGAGTCAGTATTGATGTTGTGTTTCTCCTGTCCAGATGCTGTTCTTGTTTTGTTTCATGTCTATTTATTATTAAATCCACACCCTGTACTTGCTTCTTGTTTCCCAGCGTCTGTCGTTACAGAACCGTTACACAGAGAGATCCTATAAGTCATAGTGTTCTATATCTAATTCTATGTGCGGGTCCCTGAGGAACAGATTGTTTAACACTGGGCTAGTAAGCCTGACGTCAGTCTGAGTTCTGTCTCCTATAGGCTACCTCCTGACGTCAGTCTGGGTTCTGTCTCCTATAGGCTACCTCCTGATGTCAGCCTGAGTTCTGTCTCCTATAGACTACCTCCTGACATCAGTCTGAGTTCTGTCTCCTATAGGCTACCTCCTGACGCCAGCCTGAGTTCTGTCTCCTATAGGCTACCTCCTGACGTCAGTCTGAGTTCTGTCTCCTATAGGCTACCTCCTGACGTCAGTCTGAGTTCTGTCTCCTATAGGCTACCTCCTGACGTCAGTCTGAGTTCTGTCTCCTATAGGCTACCTCCTGACGTCAGTCTGAGTTCTGTCTCCTATAGGCTACCTCCTGACGTCAGTCTGAGTTCTGTCTCCTATAGGCTACCTCCTGACGCCAGCCTGAGTTCTGTCTCCTATAGGCTACCTCCTGACGTCAGTCTGAGTTCTGTCTCTTATAGGCTACCTCCTGACGTCAGTCTGAGTTCTGTCTCCTATAGGCTACCTCCTGACGTCAGTCTGAGTTCTGTCTCCTATAGGCTACCTCCTGACGTCAGTCTGAGTTCTGTCTCCTATAGGCTACCTCCTGACGTCAGTCTGAGTTCTGCCTCTTGGCAAGCTTGTAATGAGGCTTTGGATGTTGGGAGATAGCTATGATAGCTACTGTAATTGGACTGGGGGAGATAGCTATGAGATAGCTGCTGTAACTCATAGTGTTGCTACTGACAGTGCTGACAGCAGTCAGGCCAGGCTTGACTGGTTCTCCACATCAACAGATTCTCAGATGATTGACTCTCCCATCTCTGTAGGCCTAAACATCTCGGGAAATACCCCTCCACATCTCTCAGCCTCTGGTTTTGAGAGAAAAATGACCTGTCCTTGAGGAAATAAGAAGAAAATCCTCCAACCAGGATTTCTGGAAAACCTGGAAATGTTGGGGAAGTTACCAGAATTTTGCAATCCTATCTATCAGTATGCATATATATTTTGGGTTTTATTAGTCAGATCAGAAATGAGGATAGGTGGTCAGGTAGGGGAGACAGTTGTAAACTGGCACATAGGGGATTCGAACCCTGCCTTTGGGCATGTGTAGCCCACAGGAGGCTGCTGAGGGGAGGAGGGCTCATAATAATGGCTGGAACAAAGCGAATGGAATGGCATCAAACCCTTGGAAACCATGTTCGATTTATTTGACGCCATTCCACCTATTCCACTCCAGCCATTACCACGAGCCCATCCTCCCCAATAAGGTGCCACCAACCTCCTGTGGTGTAGCTTGGCTGTGTTGACCATGAAACCAACCTCCGGTACAGTCAGTGCATGTATTGTGATTAGTAACTACGGTTCATAACATTCGGCGACAATATATGAACTTCGACCTTGAACAATACCAGATACTGTATTTGCAGGGAAGTAATCCTACCCCATTGCTGCTAAATCTGTCCTGTTTTTCTTGCATAATCGCTTTTGTCTTTTGCATACCCCCAAGATCATCGTCCCTAATCAGTGTTAGAACGTTTGAGCCACAGGACAGGAATTTGAATGAACAGTCAATAAACATTAGGCTGCTATGACTCAGCACAGGAGCGGATGCAACAGTAACTCTGTGGTTTGTCAATGTATACAGATACATTATGAGTGTATGATAGCGGAATGAGTAATACGTCCCTCCCAATGACATTGTGTCCTGTATTCAGGGTAAACACTTAGTGGACAGAGGACAGCCTGAGGCAAGGCTTTCTGGTCCCTCTTGCTTTGTTGTTGTCTGCTTCATTCGTGAAAAATACCAGGAAGTGTTATTACTGTTTTATTTATGGATGGATATTGGTTAGTTCTGGGACTTAAAAGCGCCACGTGATTGTTGCTAATGCATGCCATCAGGAGGAAGTATAGTACTAATGTTATTTGGCGTGCTAAGTCGTAACAGTAAGAAACATTGACACAAGCTCAAAGCCCGTCTCAGAGAAACCAGAAATCAACAGGAGTCATGTGGCTTTTTTGTCGGTCATCTGATAAGCTCTCATTTAGGAACAATGAAGGCTTGTCATAAATGGAGGCACAGCACAGAAGGCATGTCATAAATGGAGGCACAGCACAGAAGGTTAGCGGTGCTAGCCATGTTTGACATTGCTCTGTATGTGATAGGGTGGGAGATAATGTTGATCGTAGCTAGCCCAGCGTGGATGCTAGTAGCTAGACTAGCGCGAATGCAGGTTGAGTCTTGTCCTGAAGGCAGAACTGAGTGATGAACAGCTGCAATGTCAAAATTGGCTATATTGTAAAAATGAATGAAAACAAAAATGAGCTTTTTGGTGTTCATTTAAGGTTAGGGTTAGGCATTAGGGTTAGCGGTGTGATTAAGGTTAGGGTTAGGTTGAGGTTAGGCCGTCATTGTAAATAAGAATTTGTTCTTAACTGACCTGCCTAGTTAAATAAAGGTTAAATAAAATAAATAAAAATAAAAGGTTTAAAATCAGATTTTATGACTTTGTGGCTGTGCCAGCTAGTGTAACAGCAGCCGGATTAAGTCCCAAATGTAGGAAATAGGTTGCCATTTGGGACGCAGAAGGTTTGTTGAAAACACACTGCATGTTGAGAACAGCTACAGTTCCTGGTGGCAGTTTTCTGCCTATGATTTGCCCATCTGCCCATTCCTCTCTCTGACAGGGAGAACTAGCATTTTGTCATAAAACATTCTTTGTACCACTTTCATTGTGTAAAACATTTCAGAGGAGTTTAAACAGTGTTCACACACAAGTGTTTGTGTTTCTCTCTAGTTGTCCTTGTTTTTCTCTCCAGTTGTCCTTGTTTTTCTCTCTAGTTGTCCTCGTCAGTCTGCCTCTCAAACACACATTGCTACAGTTACCTGTCCATGTGGCAGAGTTTCAAAGTCTCAACATGGTTACATGTCCCCCCCCCCACACTGTATTTAGGCCTAGAGGAAGTGGGTGGGACGTGGGGGTGAAACCTCATCAAAGGGACAAGAGAAGAGTATTTGTCCCCTCGTAACAGCAGTGGCAGTCTGAATCCTGGGAGATTATAGGACTGCTCATTGTTAATGAGGGGCCACGGCTCCAGCCTCCACCACCAAACCTTATCATGAGGACCAGCTGTACAAACTGGCACCCTATTCCCTATGTAATGCACTAGATGGGGAGCATAGGGTACCATTTGGGACGGAGGCCAAGCCTCCCTCACAGGGCAGAGTGCCACTCAAGCCTCCCACATAGAGATACATCCAGTTTGCTATTAGCAGGGCTCTAAACAGTGGCCAGGAGGTAGTGAACAGGGTGCCCTCCCTTCCTCTCTTCTTCCTCCCTCCCTTCTCCTCTCTTCTTTGTCGATCCCTTCCTTCCTATCGTCTCTTTCCCTCTGTCCTCCCCTTGTCCTCTCCCTTGTCCTCTACTCCCTTGTTTCACTCATCTCCTCTCATCTCCTCACCCCTCTCCTCCTCTCTGTTCTATTCTTCTCTCAACCCCTCCCAGCCCCTCCTGTCTTCTTCTCTCAACCCCTCCCATCCCCTCCTGTCTTCTTCCACTTGCAGCATTGGGGTGAAGGACAATGATCTCATTCACACCGCTTTGGGAAAATGTGTGTGGCACTTCAGAGTGCTGATGGCTGCCCATGTGATACCCAGAGTGAGCCTGCCGGTTGGGGACTCAGAGGGAGGGAGGAGGAGGGAGAGGGGGAGAGAGATAGAGAGGGAGGGAGGGTGAAGAGGGAGGGAGGGTGAAGAGGGAAAGAGATGGAGAGATGACGCTTTGGGATGAGTGGGGGTGAGCAAACAAGAGGGAGAGAAAGTAAAGAAGAGAATAGGGAGAGAGGGATATGCCAGAGAGCGAGAGGAAGAGAGAGAGATCCTCTCAATGTCAACATCACATAGGGAGCGTTTAGTCTCCCTATGTGTCTCTGTAAGTCTCTCTCTCTCTCTCTCTCTCTCTCTCTCTCTCTCTCTCTCTCTCTCTCTCTCTGTCTCTCTCTCTCTCTCTCTCTCTCTCTCTCTCTCTCTCTCTCTCGCAGAGAGACCAGGGAGCACGTAAACAGCCCCTCACACACCTCACAGTGCTTTTTGTCACCTGCCGCCACGGCCACTCAAGCGAGGCACCACCGAAGATTTGCGAGCGGAGCTCCAGAGGGCCGCTGAGGGCCAGACCAAACCAGTTAATCACAGAGAGGTATCTCTCCACCGCTCGGTGCTCCATTCAGCCTCCTGTATCCCTCAGAGTTGGGCAGCGGTGGAGAAACACTGTGAATGTCTGATCAGAATTCTCCAGGACGCTTTGAAATAGGGCCTTGCAATTCATTATTAATGATTATGTCCCTAGTGCCTTCCGACTTCTGAAGATGCCTTAAATACAGTCATATAGTAACATCGTAAACTCATAGACTTGTTTTTTTTGCCGTCTTTCCGAAGTCTTTGAGATGAAGAATGAGACAAATCCCTGACGTAACTGACAATGTCATTTCATAGCTGTACTCCATGTTAAATAAAATATCACTGAATCTGGAAGGTCAAAATAATCCATTGGTTATAGTCTGTCTGAAAGTGCAACATTTCACTGTAAATTGAAACCACCCCAGAACCTTCCTCCACCTGGCGTTTTTGGCAGATCTCGCATCACGGCGTGCACAGCCCCGAACTAACTATTGTTGCTCGTGTTTGTCTTCTTCGTACTGCTCTTTTCATGCTATCCGTTCACTTGTACTTTTCCACGACCGGGCGTTTCTATGGAAACTAAGAGAAAGAAGACAGGGCTAGATTTGACAGAGCGCTGTCAGGCAGCAGCACACAGGGTGGCTGGAGTTTCTCCTGGAGGGAGAGAATACCCATGTCGAGGGAGGGAGGGGGAGAGGGAGGGAGGGAGGCTGGGAGGGAGGGGGAGAGAGAGAGGGAAGGAGGGAGGCTGGGAGGGAGGGAGGGAGAGAGAGGGAAGGTTGGAGGCTGGGAGGGAGAGAGAGGGAAGAAGGAAGGCTGGGAGGAAGGCTGGGAGGGAGGGAGGCTGGGAGAGAGAGGGAAGTAGGGAGGCTGGGAGGGAGGGAGAGAGGGAGAGAGAGAGGGTAGTAGGGAGGCTGGGAGGGAGAGAGAGTGAAGGAGGGAGGCTGCGAGGGAGGGAGAGAGGCTGTGAGGGAGGGAGAGAGAGGGAAGGAGGAAGGCTGGGAGGGGGAGAGAGAGAGAGAGAGAAGGAGGGAGGCTGGGAGGGAGGGAGGGAGAGAGAGAGAGAGGGTAGTAGGGAGGCTGGGAGGGAGAGAGAGGGAAGGAGGGAGGCTGGGAGGGAGGGAGAGAGGCTGGGAGAGAGGGAGAGAGAGGGAAGGAGGGAGGCTGGGAGGGAGGGAGGGAGAGAGAGGGAAGTAGGGAGGCTGAGAGGGAGGGAGAGAGAGAGGGAAGGAGAGAGGCTGTGTCACGACCTCCACCGAAGTCGGTCCCTCTCCTTGTTCGGGCGGCGGTCGACGTCACCGGCCTTCTAGCCACAGCCGATCCACTTTTCATTTTCCATTTGTTTTGTCTTAGTCTTAAACACCTGGTTTCACTCACCCAATTACCTGTTTATTATTTAACCCTTTGTTCCCCATGTTTGTTTGTGAGTGATTGTTTATTGTATTTTCGGTCCGTAATTGTGTGCTCGTATGTTACTTTGTACATTTGTCATTTTGAGTAAAAATACGTTGATTACTCATATTTGCTGTCCTGCGCCTGACTCTCTACACCAGCTACACACAAGACCCTTACAGAATCACTCACCCGAACAATGGAGTCAGCAGGAGCAGACGCCCTCCCAGTTGCAGTGGAGGAGCGCGTTCAGCAGCACGCGACCATGTTGCAACGTCTGGGCACAGCCATGGATCGCGTGCTGCAGATGATGGATTGTTGGGAGAGAGGAGGAGGTTTTCCAGCGCCTCCACCAGCCCCACTACAACAAGTCCCACTGTCCACCCCTCTTCCACCTGGTCCCAGCGGGATTCGACTCGTGCTCCCGAGGGAGTATGATGGGACTGCTGCCGGATGCCAGGGGTTTCTACTACAGCTGGAGCTCTACCTGGTGACCGTCCACCCGACTCCTTCGGGGCGTGAGAGTGTGTCTGCCCTCGTCTCCTGCCTCTCAGGCAAAGCCCTGGAGTGGGCCAACTCCATATGGAGTGAGGGAGATGCGGCGTTGGACCATTACGCAGAGTTTACCCGCCGCTTTCAGGCAGTGTTCGAACACCCGCCTGAGGGTCGAGTGGCGGGTGAAGGTCTGTTCCACCTGACGCAGGGGACGAGGAGCGCGCAGGATCTCGCCTTGGACTTCCGGACCCTGGTCACCAGCGTGGGATGGAACGACAGGGCCCTGATTGATCACTACAGGTGCAGTCTGCGCGAGGACGTCCGTCGGGAGTTGGCCTGCCGAGACACCACCCTCACATTGGACCAGCTAGTGGACATGTCCATCCGGCTGGACAACCTGCTGACTGCCCGCGGATGTCCGGATCGGGACCTGTCAGTTCCATCCCCCAGCACCTCCGCTCCAACGCCCATGGAGCTGGGAGGTGCTGCACTTAGGGCGACCGGAGGAGGGGCCATTCCCTGCAACATCTGTGGCCGCAGAGGGCACACTACTGGTCGGTGCTGGGGGGGTTCCTCAGGGAGTCGAGGCAGCAGGCACTGTCGTGTCACCCCAGGTAAGTCGGCACCAGGCTCACCCAGAGCCCCCTGTTGCTCACATGTATGTGTTTATTTCATTTCCTGAGTTTTCCCCGCATTCCCAGCATAAGGCGCTAGTAGATTCAGGCGCAGCTGGGAATTTTATTGACCGTTCATTTGCTCATAGTTTAGGGATTCCCCTTGTTCCTGTGGATATGTCCTTCCCTGTGCATGCCCTAGATAGTTGACCATTAGGGTCAGGGCTGATTAGGGAGGCCACCGCTCCACTTGACATGGTTACGCAGGAGCGTCACAAGGAGAGAATCAGTCTCTTCCTCATTGATTCTCCTGCGTTTCCTGTGGTGCTGGGCCTACCCTGATTGGCCTGTCATAACCCCACTATTTCGTGGCAACAGAGGGCTCTCAAGGGGTGGTCAAGAGAGTGCTCAGGGAGGTGTGTGGAGGTTTCCATCGGTGCGACTACGGTGGAAAGTCCAGACCAGGTCTCCACCGTGCGCATCCCCTCAGAATATGCCGATTTGGCTCTTGCCTTCTGTAAAAAGAGGGAGACTAAATTACCACCCCATCGACGGGGGGATTGTGCGATAAATCTCCTGGTAGACGCAGCACTTCCCAGGAATCACGTGTATCCTCTGTCACAGGAGGAGACAGCGGCTATGGAAACATATGTCTCCAAATCCCTTGGGCAGGGATACATTCGGCCCTCCACTTCACCCGCATCCTCGAGTTTCTTTTTTGTTAAGAAGAAGGATGGGGTCTGCGCCCGTGTATTGACTATCGAGGGATCAATCAGATCACAGTGAGGTATAGCTACCCGCTGCCTCTCATTGCCAGTGCGATCGAGTCAATGCATGGGGCGCGCTTCTTCACAAAATTGGATCTCAGGAGCGCTTACAACCTGGTGCACATCCGGGAGGGGGACGAGTGGAAGACGGCATTTAGTACCACCTCAGGGCACTATGAGTACCTCGTCATGCCGTACGGGTTGATGAATTGTCCATCAGTCTTCCAGGCCTTTGTTGACGAGATTTTCAGGGACCTGCACGGGCAGGGTGTAGTGGTGTATATTGATGACATTCTGATATACTCCGCAACACGCATCGAGCATGTGTCCCTGGTGCGCAGGGTGCTTGGTCGACTGTTGGAGCATGACCTGTACCTCAAGGCTGAGAAATGTCTGTTCTTCCAACAGTCCGTCTCCTTCCTAGGGTACCGCATTTCCACTTCAGGGGTGGAGATGGAGAGTGACCGCATTTCAGCCGTGCGTAATTGGCCAACTCCCACCACGGTAAAGGAAGTGCAGCGGTTTCTAGGGTTTGCCAACTACTACCGGAGGTTTATCCGGGGTTTTGGTCTGGTAGCAGCTCCCATTACCTCACTGCTGAAGGGGGGACCGGTACGGCTGCAGTGGTCGGCTGAGGTGGACAGGGCTTTTGGTCACAAGAAGGCTCTAATTACCTCGGCTCCCGTGCTGGCTCATCCGGATCCCTCTTTGGCGTGGAGGTGGATGCGTCCAAGGCTGGGATAGGAGCCGTGCTCTCTCAGCGCTCGGGCACACCACCAAAGCTCCGCCCCTGTGCTTTCTTTTCGAGGAAGCTCAGCCTGGAGGAACAAAACTATGATGTGGGGGACCGGGAGCTGTTGGCTGTTTTCAAGGCTCTGAAGGCGTGGAGACATTGGCTTGAGGGGGCTAAACACCCTTTTCTCATCTGGACTGACCACCGCAATCTGGAGTATATCCGGGCGGCGAGGAGCCTGAACCCTCGCAAGGCAAGGTGGGCCATGTTTTTTATCTGTTTTGTTTTCACTCTATCCTACAGACCAGGTTCCCAGAACGCTAAGGCAGAAACACTGTCCCGGATGTATGACACAGAGGAGTGGTCCATGGATCATACTCCCATACTTCCAGCCTCTTGCCTGATGGCACCGGTGGTGTGGGAGCTAGATGCGGACATCAAGCAGGCGTTACGCACAGAGCCCACTCCCGCCCAGTGTCCAGCTGGGCGCCTGTACGTTCCGTCTGCTGTCCGCGACCGGTTGATCTATTGGGCCCACACGTCACCCTCCTCTGGTCACCCTGGCATCGGTCAAACGGTGCGTTGCCTTAGTGGGAAGTACTGGTGGTCCACCTTGGCCACGGACGTGAGGGTTTATGTTTCTTCCTGCTCGGTGTGCGCCCAGTGCAAGGCTCCCAGGCACCTGCCCAGAGGAAAGTTACCCTCCCTACCCGTTCCACAACAGCCGTGGTCGCACCTGTTGGTCGACTTCCTGATGGATCTTCCTCCCTCACAGGGCAACACCACGATCCTGGTCGTTGTGGATCGGTTTTCTAAGTGCTGCTGTCTCCTCCCTTTGCCCGGTCTCCCTACGGCCCTACAGACTGCGGAGGCCCTGTTTACACATGTCTTCCGGCACTACGGGGTGCCTGAGGACATAGTTTCTGATCGGGTTCCCCAGTTCATGTCCAGGGTCTGGAGAGCGTTCATGGAACGTCTGGGGTTCTCAGTCAGCCTCACCTCAGGTTTTCACCCCGAAAGTAACGGGCAGGTGGAGAGAGTAAACCAGGATGTGGGTAGGTTTCTGCGGTCTATATTGCCAGGACCGGCCGGGGGAGTGGGCGGCATTCATCCCCTGGGCAGAGATGGCCCAGAACTCACTCCGCCACTCCTCCACTAACCTCTCTCCTTTCCAGTGCGTACTGGGGTATCAGCCGGTTCTGGCACTGTGGCATCAGGTCCAGATCGAAGCTCCTGCAGTGGACGAATGGTTTAAGCGCTTGGAGGAGACCTGGGACGCCGCCCATGTGCACCCACAACGGGCCGTGAGGCGGCAAAAGGCGAGCACCGACCGCCACCGCAGCGAGGCTCCGGTGTTCGCACCAGGGGACCGGGTCTGGTTCTCGACCCGAAACCTGCCATTCCGCCTACCCTGCCGGAAGCTGGGCCCGCGGTTTGAGGGGCCATTCAAAGTCCTGAGGAGACTGAACGAGGTATGCTACAGGTTACAGCTTCCCCCAGATTACCGTATTAACCTCTCTAGGGTAGGTAGGACGAAATCGTCCCAACTACGTAACAGCAAGTGGAATCCTGTGGCGCGTTATTCAAATACCTTAGAAATGCTATTACTTCAATTTCTCAAACATATGACTATTTTACACCATTTTAAAGACAAGACTCTCGTTAATCTAACCACACTGTCCGATTTCAAAAAGGCTTTACAACGAAAGCAAAACATTAGATTATGTCAGCAGAGTACCCAGCCAGAAATAATCAGACACCCATTTTTCAAGCTAGCATATAATGTCACATAAATCCAAACCACAGCTAAATGCAGCACTAACCTTTGATGATCTTCATCAGATGACACCCCTAGGACATTATGTTATACAATACATGCATGTTTTGTTCAATCAAGTTCCTATTTATATCAAAAACCAGCTTTTTACATTAGCATGTGACGTTCAGAACTAGCATACCCCCCGCAAACTTCCGGTGAATTTACTAAATTACTCACGATAAACGTTCACAAAAAACATAACAATTATTTTAAGAATTATAGATACAGAACTCCTCTATGCACTCGTCATGTCCGATTTTAAAATAGCTTTTCGGTGAAAGCACATTTTGCAATATTCTAAGTAGATAGCCCAGCCATCATGGCTAGCTATTTACACACCCACCAAGTTTAGCTCTCACCAAACTCAGATTTACTATAAGAAAAATGTTACTACCTCTGCTGTTCTTCGTCAGAATGCACTCCCAGGACTTCTACTTCAATAACAAATGTTGGTTTGGTCCCAAATAATCCATAGTTATATCCAAATAGCGTTTTGTTTGTGCGTTCAAGACACTATCAGAATGGTAAAGAAGGCTGATGAGCACGACGCATTTCGTGACAAAAAATGTCTAAATATTCCATTACCGTACTTCGAAGCATGTCAACCGCTGTTTAAAATCAATTTTTATGCCATTTTCCTCATAAAAAAGCGATAATATTCCGACTGGGAAAGCGTGTTTAGGTTCACAGACGAAAGAAAATAAAACATGGGGTCGACTCGTGCACGCGCCTCAGCCCATTGTCCTCTGATAGAGCACTTGCCAAAAGCGCTAATGTGTTTCAGCCTGGGGCTGGAATTACATCATTCAGCTTTTTCCCGCCTTCTGAGAGCCTATGGGAGCCGTAGGAAGTGTCACATTACAGCAAAGATCCTCAGTCTTCAATAAACAGAGTCAAGAAGCTCAAGGAATGGTCAGACAGGCCACTTCCTGTAAGGAATCTTCTCAGGTTTTTGCCTGCCATATGAGTTCTGTTGTACTCACAGACACCATTCAAACAGTTTTAGAAACTTTAGGGTGTTTTCTATCCAAAGCCAATAATTATATGCATATTCTAGTTTCTGGGCAGTAGTAATAACCAGATTAAATCGGGTACGTTTTTTATCCGGCCGTGTAAATACTGCCCCCTACCCCCAACAGGTTAATCCCTCGTTCCATGTGTCTCTCCTCAGGCCGGTGGTGGCCGGTCCACTCCAGGAGTCTGAGGTGCGGGAGGTTCCTCCACCCCCTCTGGACATTGAGGGGGCCCCGGCGTATGCTGTTCGAGCCATCCTGGACTCGAGGCGTCGGGTGAGGGGCCTTCAGTACCTCGTGGAGTGGGATGGTTATGGTCCGGAGGAGAGATGCTGGGTACCGGTGGAGGACGTTTTGGACCCTTCGTTGCTGCAGGAGTTCCACCGTCTCCATCCGGATCGCCCTGCGCCTCGTCCTCCGGGTTGTCCCCGAGGTCAGTGTCGGCACGCTGCTGGAGCCGCGCGTCAAGGGGGGGGGGGTACTGTCACCACTTCCGCCGAAGTCGGTCCCTCTCCTTGTTCGGGCGGCGGTCGATCCACTTTTCATTTTCCATTTGTTTTGTCTTAGTCTTACACACCTGGTTTCACTCACCCAATTACCTGTTTATTATTTAACCCTCTTTTCCCCATGTTTGTTTGTGAGTGATTGTTTATTGTATTTTTGGTCCATAATTGTGTGCTCGTATGTTACTTTGTACATTTGTCATTTTGAGTAAAAATACGTTGATTACTCATATTTGCTGTTGTCGTGACGTTGTATTAGTTAATGTGACGACTGTTGCTCATCGAATGATTAACGGTTTATAATTACGTGATTAAATGAATTAAGCAATGAATCAAGCAATTATTAACTCATTAACCTGGGGCACCATGGGAACATTGTTTTGATTGAGTTTCTATTTCCCAAATTAACTCAAAGGATATCAGAATATCGATTACAACAGTCGCTAAATTAATCAGTTTCCTCTACAGTCTCATAATCTGAAAGTCGTATAATCCGGGAATCTGCACGGACCCGGGCTTTACCACTGAATTTACCACACCAATCTTAGTTGATTATTTATTTACTAGCAAGCTAAAATGATGATAAAAATGCACATACACAAAACACAGTCTAGCTATTGATTAGGACTTAGTATAACGGGCCAACACACTATGGCGCTTGTTACCCAAAATGGGGATTTTAAAGAGAGAGAAAGAAAGGAAGTACACGAGAGAAATATACTTTTGGGTTCATTTGTCAGCCATGCTTATTTAAAATTAGCCTTGCCCCGAACTGCCGCTCTTATGGGTCAGAATATAATGATGTAATTACGTGTTGTAGTTCTCAGGTGGGACGCTCCGCGTGGGTCGTTTAGGCTTCTAAATGACGCAGTTCTACGGCGCAACTCTCTGGTTGTCCTCACGATGTCAGTGTCCTTCTTGGCTAAGTGGTCTGATCCTCACCCTTGATCGGAAAGGGGTCTTCTGAGGACAGACAGCTCTGTAGCTCAGAGCTCACAGCTTCGGCTCGAATGGTGTCGATACCACGATTCAATGGAGAGTGGAGGCTGGGTGGTTCGGCTTGAATTCACCCGCTTAGACACAGCTACTCGTCCGTAGCTCGTGTAGAAAAATATTTCTTTGTCTTCAACCTTGTGTTTCGTTTTGGGGTTCGTCGACTTTGTTAGACCTTGGCTGCAGCTTGGGGTCAATAGTCTACTATGTTAATTCTTCACTCTCCTGTCTTATACCCTCGGGTCAGAAGTGGGTGGAACAGCCTTTAGGGCGATTCTCTGGGCGGACCAAGTACAGGGGGCAAGGCTTAGATTTGGCTAAAAATCCGATTTTAGACACTAACTTCACATTTCATCTTTATCAAAACATTCTGTTTGATTTGGATATTTTCCAAACAGCATACAATGTATAAACATCAGGCATATACTGGGAAAACTCTTAAAGGTACAATGTTTTCATAATAACGTCATCTCTTAACCTTTAAAAACCAATACAAAAGTTACATACATTTTAATATTCCACTTTTCGTCATAACCACCATTGTGGCTGACGGAAGCCATTGTTCCAAAGTTCCTTTATTGCATGTTTAAGGTTCTGAGGCCAGTTCTCCATTGTTAGGACAAAGGAATTTCTCTGTATTATGGGCATGAGGTGTCGTAAAACCCCCACATCTTCAGACCCCTAGATCTCTCCTCCTCTGTTGGGGGTTTGGGAGATAATCTGTAGGGTGGTGGTCTCCTGTACCCTGACCTGATCAGGACAGTCATGACACTGTCCTGCGCCTGACTCTCTACACCAGCTACACACAAGACCCTTACAGGCTGGGAGGGAGAGATACATGGAAATGAATGAGGCACAATAAGCCCATGTTTTATCTACATGAAGTCCATATCTTCCACACTGTTGGAAAAGCCTGTCTTCAAACCTTAGTGGTACTGTCATTTCATTTTATATTTATCAATGTGTTCTCCATTTACTCGTTATCCAAAGATCCTTAGAAGGGCTCTGGATTTTTTTGGGGTGGAGTGGTTTGTTACTAAACTGGAGACTACGCCACTGAAAACATAGGTCTTGAACGCAATGCAAACAGAGCAAAAGCATTTGTCAAATGGAAATAGTTATTGGACAATGCTCTTCCATTTTAAACTATTCCTCCCATTTAGTTCCTAATGAAAGTGACCTTTGCTCTGCCGGGGGAGGTAGGGTCAATCAGATGAGCTGCACATGGCCTGTCTCGCTGTCTCTGTTTCTCTCTCCCTCTCTCTCTCTGTCTCTCTCTGTCTCTCTCTCTTTGTCTCTTGTCTCTCTGTCTCTCGCTCTCTCTGTCTGTCTCTCTCTCTCTGTCTGTCTCTCTCTCTCTCTCTCTCTTGGCTGTTAACCAGTCTCATCCACTCCAGGTTTGACAGAGTGCCATCCCCCAGGACACAGACCAACCCTTTCTCTGAAGTGCTTTAACATGTACAGGAAGAGTAGAGAACATGTGACATCCTCTGATTAGCTGGCAGCTGTCATGGCGGGTCGCATGTCAGCTCTCCCAATTGTATTTGTCCTGCAGCTGTCTGTGGCTATCATGTTAACCAAGAGTACGTGTTTGCTTTGTGGATGGGGGCTCGTCTTTGTCTGCTTCCCAAATGGCACCATGTTCCCTATATAGTGCACTATGTTTTACCTGAGCACCTTGGGCCCTGGTCAAAAGTAGTGTACTAAATAAGGAAAAGGGTGCCATTTGGGACGCAACCTTTGAGTGGACGAGAGAGGCAAAGCATATCTGAGAGAAGCGTCTGCTGACTACTTTGAGGAAATGACCTGGGGGTAAAGACAAGGTCTGATATCAATTCTCAGTTTGATATGTCACATGAGTGCAACTTGATAAATCATAGATAGGATTCTCTACACGCCCGAGGCCAACACAGCTCTTTCTTCTCGGAGCGAAAGACCATTTTAATTCAGTCGATGTATCTTACAAAGGGGGATCCGGTAATGTACATAAAGATCTATACCAGTAAGAAATCATTATATCACAGTCAGATGAAGCATCGTACAAATCTATAATTCCCTTTAGTAAAAAATTATAAAGGAACACCATCAAATCAAATAAGCTTGTGACTCAAATGTTCCAGTGTCCATGAGATGACATAACTGCATTTTGACCAGGGCCCATAGGGACCAGGGCCCATAGGGACCAGGGTGCCCTTTGGAATGCAGTCTAGTCTGGTGGGACAGAAGGAAAACCTGGGCAGCCGTCTGTGCTGTGTCTGTCTGTCTTGTGGAATGGAGGGGGAGGACGGGGTGAGGTCAGTGATAGAGAGGGGTGTTATCATGGGAGGGAAAAGGAAAGTCAACATTGGAGAGAGACAGTCTCACGCTTATCACTGGGACCAGGGCAGATGGTGGACACTAAGGGGTGTGGCGGGTCTAGGGGCTTGGCCTACTGCTAAGGCACCGCCGTGTCTAATGAGTGTGTGAAAGAGAGAGTGCGTGCATGTGTGTGTGTGAGAGAGGGAGAGTGTATGTGTGTGTCTGTGTGTACACTTCTTCTGTGTGTGTGTGTATACTTTTATCATATCACTATATTGCTCGCACATGTTAATGTGTTTGTGTGTGTCTATGCAATGTCATGCAGTATCACCCTGTATCAAGTTGTACCTTCCTCTCCCAGTGACACCAGAGGTCTTTACTGTTCCTGTCATCTCCTGTTTCTCCATGATGATCCTGTAACCCGAACACACACCTCACTGGAACAATGTTCCTCTCTACCCAGTAACACCAGCCAGGTCACCCGTGATACAAGTCACTATTTGACGTTCTTCCATGTCTGAGGACGTTGGGAGATGATGTGGAAACCAGCCACTAGGGGCAACAGTGAGCGTTGCTACCTTCAAGTAGGTTTTGGTTTTGCGAGGACGTTGGGAGATGATGTGGAAACCAGCCACTAGGGGCAACAGTGAGCACTGCTACCTTTAAGTAGGTTTTGGTTTGGCGAGGTCGTTGGGAGATGATGTGGAAACCAGCCACTAGGGGCAACAGTGAGCGCTGCTACCTTTAAGTAGGTTTTGGTTTTGCGAGGTCGTTGTGGACGGGGATGGCGGTAAGCATCTGCCTCTGATTCCAAAAGGTTGCATGTTTGAATCCAGTGATAGCAAGTTGTTTTTGATATTTTTGTGTTAAACCTATCCCAAACCTTAACCCTTACCTTAACCATTCAGAGTTAATGCCTAACCTTAAGAATTCGGAGTTAAAGTACAGATTCACCCATTTTGAATGTTATATTGTTTTTGTGCATCTCTGAGCGATGTTCTATCGATTCCCCGGGTCATGTTTTCAAGTGTATCTGAGCTATTGCTGTTCAAGCAACGTAGCACCGTGATAAAGCTGCTCTGCACTGGAAGTTCATACAGTGAGGGAAAAAAGTATTTGATCCCCTGCTGATTTTGTACGTTTGCCCACTGACAAAGAAGTGATCCGTCTATAATTTTAATGGTAGGTTTATTTTAACAGTGAGAGACAGAATAACAACAAAAAAATCCAGACAAATGTATGTCAAAAATGTTATAAAAAGATTTGCATTTTAATGAGGGAAATAAGTATTTGACTCCCTCTCAATCAGAAAGATTTCTGGCTCCCAGGTGTCTTTTATACAGGTAACGAGCTGAGATTAGGAGCACACTCTTAAAGGGAGTGCTCCTAATCTCAGTTTGTTACCCGTATAAAAGACACCTGTCCACAGAAGCAATCAATCAATCAGATTCCAAACTCTCCACCATGGCCAAGACCAAAGAGCTCTCCAAGGATGTCAGGGACAAGATTGTAGACCTACACAAGACCATCGCCAAGCAGCTTGGTGAGAAGGTGACAACAGTTGGTGCGATTATTCGCAAATGGAAGAAACACAAAAGAACTGTCAATCTCCCTCGGCCTGGGGCTCCATGCAAGATCTCACCCCGTGGAGTTGCAATAATCATGAGAACGGTGAGGAATCAGTCCAGAACTACACGGGAGGATCTTGTCAATGATCTCAAGGCAGCTGGGACCATAGTCACCAAGAAAACAATTGGTAACACACTACGCCGTGAAGGACTGAAATCCTGCAGCGCCCGCAAGGTCCCCCTGCTCAAGAAAGCACATATACATGCCCGTCTGAAGTTTGCCAATGAACATCTGAATGATTCAGAGGACAACTGGGTGAAAGTGTTGTGGTCAGATGAGACCAAAATGGAGCTCTTTGGCATCAACTCAACTTGCCGTGTTTGGAGGAGGAATGCTGCCTATGACCCCAAGAACACCATCCCCACCGTCAAACATGGAGGTGGAAACATTATTATTGTCACGTCCTGACTAGCAGAGGGAGCAATTGTATTAGTTTTGGTCAGGACGTGGCACGGTTTTTGTGTGTTAAGTGTTGTGTTGGTGATTGGACTCCCAATTGAAGGCAGGTGTGTGGAGTTGCCTTTGATTGGGAGTCCTATATAGTAGTGTGTGTTTTTCTTTGGGGTTGTGGGTTGTTGTTTTTGCACTGCGTTTTGTGAGCCTGCAAAACTGTTCCTGTTGTCGTGAGTACTGTTTATTGTTTTCCCTGTGGATGCTTTGCGTGTTTTCATTAAAAGAATATGAGTATCCACATACCCGCTGCGCCTTGGTCTTCTCTCCACTGCGACACTTGTGACAGAACTACCCACCACAAAAGGACCAAGCAGCGGAGGAGGAAGGAGCCACAGGAGTACAGCACAAGGGACTAGACATGGGAGGACATCCTGGACGGCAAGGGAGCCTACACTTGGGAAGAGATCCTGGCCGGAAGGGATCGCCTCCCATGGGAACAGGTGGAGGCACTCAGGAGAGTGGAGGCAGCAGGACAGAAGAACCAACGGCAGCGGTATGAGGGAACACGGCTGGGTAGGAAGCCCGAGAGGCACCCCCAAGACATTTTTTTGGGGGGGGCACACGGGTAGTTTGGCTAGGCCAAGGAAGAGCCGTAATCCAGCTACCCGTGATTACAGGGAGGAGCGTATGAGGTGGAGGGCGCCATGTTTCGCTGAGGTGCGCACTATCTCGTCGATACGCACGCACAGCCCAGTCCGCCCTGTACCAGCGCCCCGCAGGTGCCAGGGCGAAGTGAGCATCGAGCCTGAAGGGGTGATGCCAACCCTGCGCTCAAGACCGCCAGTGCGCCTCTACGGTCTGGTGTTTCCCGCTATACGCACTAGCATGGAGGTGCGTGTCTCCAGGCTGGCACGTCCAGTACCAGCCCCACGCATCAGGCGTCTAGTGCGTCAGCCCAGCCTTGCCAGTCAGGAGTCGCCAGAGCTGCCCGCCAGTCAAGAGTCGCCAGAGCTGCCCGCCAGTCAAGAGTTGCCAGAGCCGCCCGCCAGTCAAGAGTCGCCAGAGCCGCCCGCCAGTCAAGAGTCGCCAGAGCTGCCCGCCAGTCAAGAGTCGCCAGAGCTGCCCGCCAGTCAAGAGTCGCCAGAGCCGCCCGCCAGTCAATAGTCGCCAGAGCCGCCCGCTAGTTAGGAGCTGCCAGAGTGGCCCGACTGCCCGGAGCTGCCAGAGTGGCCCGACTGCCCGGTGCTGCCAGAGTGGCCCGACTGCCCGGAGCTGCCAGAGTGGCCCGACTGCCCGGAGCTGCCAGAGTGGCCCGACTGCCCGGAGCTGCCAGAGTGGCCCGACTGCCCGGAGCTGCCAGAGTGGCCCGACTGCCCGGAGCTGCCAGAGTGGCCCGACTGCCCGGATCAGTTAGAGTGGCCTGTCTGCCTGGAGCTGCCCGAATGGCCCGCCTGTCCTCCGGCCCAGCCCGAGTGGCCCGCCTGTCCTCCGGCCCAGCCCGAGTGGCCCGCCTGTCCTCTGGCCCAGCCCGAGTGGCCCGCCTGCCCGGATCTGCCAGGGTGCCCCGCCTGTCATCCGGTCCAGCCCGAGTGGCCCGCCTGTCCTCCGTCCCAGCCAGAGTGCTCCATCTGCCAGGGTCAGCCCGAGTGGCCCGTCTGCCCGGCGCAGCTATCGGCGCCACCGAAGTGGGCGACGCCGAAGGTGGAACGAGGTCCACGTCCCGCACCTCAGCCACCTCCAGGATAGGTGGGTTGGGGAGGGAGGGTGTAGCACAGTGCCGTCGTTGACGGCAGCCACCCTCCCTTCCCTCCCTTATTGTTTACGGGTTATTGTTTATTGGTTTTGTTGGGGTATTGGGGATTTTTTTGTGTTTTCGTTTTAAGGTGCATTCCCGGGTCTGCACCTTGAGGGGGGGGGGGGGGGGGTGCTGTCACGTCCTGACCAGCAGAGGGAGCAATTGTATTAGTTTTGGTCAGGACGTGGCAGGGTTTTTGTGTGTTAAGTGTTGTGTTGGTGATTGGACTCCCAATTGAAGGCAGGTGTGTGGAGTTGCCTTTGATTGGGAGTCCTATATAGTAGTGTGTGTTTTTCTTTGGGGTTGTGGGTAGTTGTTTTTGCACTGCGTTTTGTGAGCCTGCAAAACTGTTCCTGTTGTCGTGAGTACTGTTTATTGTTTTCCCTGTGGATGCTTTGCGTGTTTTCATTAAAAGAATATGAGTATCCACATACCCGCTGCGCCTTGGTCTTCTCTCCACTACGACACTTGTGACAATTATTATACACATTTCTCCTATTTGTCTGCCTCTTCAGTCCAGGGTGCATGGTGCCGTTGTGAATGTCAGACTCCACTGTGAAGCACATTGATCTGCAGGTTGAACATGGTGAGATTATTGACTAAATTGAAAGTGCAGTTGTTTAGGTGACTTTACCGCATATTATTCTCACATATTAGTGTTATTTAAAACTGTAAATTATAGGAATGAGGGGTTTTGGGTGGATCTTTCCTTTTAATGCCTAAACCTAACCCTAACATTAAACATTCTGAGTAAATGCCTAATCTTAACCTTAAACACTTGACGTTTGGAATAATTTCGAAATTTGAGGTTTGAGAAACATGAATGGACATCTAATTTTGACATGCGACTGTGAGAGCTTGTTGCAGCAACACACCCCACTGGAACAATGTTCCACCCACATAAGTTCAGCCTCAGTTAACGTCATCACATTGTATTCCTGTCCGGATGATAGCCTGCTAGCTGCTTTCTAATGTAATCAACCACAAAGTCCCACTGTTTCTTGGAATATGACTATTGCACTGACCACATCCTCCTCTACTCACTGACAGCCCTTTGGTTGGGTCACACCAGTTGGTAACTTTATTGGCACTGTGTCACCGTGACACACACACACACACACACACACACACACACACACACACACACACTGAAAGTAAGTTAAGTTAATAATACTTTATTGCTTGATCAGCTTGCATACCATGTTTTATGATCAAAGGACTGCTGAATGAGTCGACTGCTCTCTGAAACTCCATCTAGCCCATTGTTTCACCATTCCTCTGTGTCTGTCCATCACCAGTGTTTCACCATTCCTCTGTCTGTCCATCACCAGTGTTTCACTATTCCTCTGTGTCTGTCCATCACCAGTGTTTCACCATTCCTCTGTCTGTCCATCACCAGTGTTTCACCATTCCTCTGTCTGTCCATCACCAGTGTTTCACCATTCCTCTGTGTCTGTCCATCACCAGTGTTTCACCATTCCTCTGTCTGTCCATCACCAGTGTTTCACCATTCCTCTGTCTGTCCATCACCAGTGTTTCACCATTCCTCTGTCTGTCCATCACCAGTGTTTCACCATTCCTCTGTGTCTGTCCATCACCAGTGTTTCACCATTCCTCTGTCTGTCCATCACCAGTGTTTCACCATTCCCCTGTCTGTCCATCACCAGTGTTTCACCATTCCTCTGTCTGTCCATCACCAGTGTTTCACCATTCCTCTGTCTGTCCATCACCAGTGTTTCACCATTCCTCTGTGTCTGTCCATCACCAGTGTTTCACCATTCCTCTGTGTCTGTCCATTACCAGTGTTTCACCATTCCTCTGTCTGTCCATCACTGGTGTTTCACCATTCCTCTGTCTGTCCATCACCAGTGTTTCACCATTCCTCTGTGTCTGTCCATCACCAGTGTTTCACCATTCCTCTGTGTCTGTCCATCACCAGTGTTTCACCATTCCTCTGTCTGTCCATCACTGGTGTTTCACCGTTCCTCTGTCTGTCCATCACCAGTGTTTCACCATTCCTCTGTCTGTCCATCACCAGTGTTTCACCGTTCCTCTGTCTGTCCATCACCAGTGTTTTTCCATTTGGCGAACATTTCCTTATTAAAAACAGGACTCACTTCTGATACCAGGGATGTGACATTGTTTGATGTCAAAGACTACACACGCTTACACACACTCACACACTCACACACACACACGCACCACACACGCAGACACACGCACGCACCACACACGCACCACACACGCACGCACCACACACGCACCACACACGCACCACACACGCACCACACACGCAGACACACGCACCACACACGCAGACACACGCAGACACACACACACACCACACACACGCAGACACACGCGTGCACCACACACACAGACACACGCAGACACACACCACACACACTTACACACACACGCATGCACACACCACACACACGCAGACACACACACACACGTCTTTTGTTGAGACAGATGCAGAGCCCCAGCCACCAGAAGCCTGTGTATCTGAGCGTGGTGTCTGGGGCCCAGATGTTTTATGACTGGAGCTGACAGTAACTGTCAACATGTGGCGTTCCTGCTCACTGAGACAGACACAGGCTGTAATAAAACAGCCCCAGGAGGCCCTGCTCTGCTTTTTAACCCTTTATAGCCAGTGGGTGACAACAACATCATGACCAGTCTATGTGTTTGTAAAGGTCAATAAACCAGACTGGGGGGAAGGTTGACAGAGATGGACTTGATCTTGAATGACTCTTGATGTGTGCCAATGATTTCTTTATTTCCCCTTATTTTAGCAGGTAGTTTGACTGAGAACGTGTTCTCTTTAACAGTGAGGCATGAGTTTGAGGGACTTGCAGATGCAGTGTTAAAACCCTGATCAGACCTTGGACTGGCGTCTGAGGAGCAGGTGCATGGCCTTACAGCAGATGAATTGAAGCCAGGAGCAGGGCTTTGTTTGTAGGACAGCCTGTTGTGTTGATATAAGAGTTGAGGTTGTTTTTCTATTGACACAGGCTGTGTTGGAGAGTGGGTGACATTTAGTGGCTGAGGAAAAACAGGCAAGTAGACAGACTGACGGACAGCCAGGCAGACAGACATGCAGGTAGGCAGGTAGACAGACAGGTATGCAGACAGACAGACAGGCAGGTAGGCAGTCAGGCAGAAACACAGGCAGTCAGACAGGCAAATAGACAGGTAGACAGACAGACAGACAGACAGACAGGCAGATAGACAGGTAGGTAGAAAGACAGACATGCAGACAGGCAGGCAGGCAGGCAGGCAGGCAGGCAGGCAGGTAGGTAGGTAGGTAGGTAGGTAGGTAGGTAGGTAGGTAGGTAGGTAGGTAGGTAGGTAGGTAGGTAGAAAGACAGAATGCAGAGAGACAGTCAAAGAGACAGACATGCAGACAGACAGACAGACAGACATGCAGAGAGACAGGCAAAAAGACAGGCAGAGAGACAGACAGAGAGACAGACAGAGATAGTTACACACACAGGTTCATACATTTTCCTTATTTACTTTCTACCCTGATTTCTTGCTCTAGCTGTTAACTATGTGTTTTAGCCAGTTGGGACTTGAGCTACTTGTTGCCCAAAGGACGCTAGAACGAAAACAGAACTGTCACTTTGTCCCCAATTCCCATCCACAATGCAATAGGGCTTTGACACAGCAAGCGTAGGATTTGAGGCGACAGTCTCCATTTCCTCTTTTAGAGCCATCTTGATGTTCCTGCTTTGGCTCCTCCTCACTGCCATCCCTCCTGAACTGTTGCCACTGTTTGCGTCTTAAATGGCACCGTATTCCTTAGAAAGTGCACTACTTATGACCAGAGGCCTTGAGTCCTATTAGCCCTGGTCAAAAGTAGTGCACTATAAAGGGAATAGGATGCCATTTGGGACGAAGCCACTGTCTTTCAGCTCTCTGAGCTAGAGCACTGAACAGACAATCTATTGAATTAATGGGACAATAGCATTACTTGAACTCCCACGCGTTATTACAGAGTGTTGTGTGTATTTTCCGAGGCTGTTGTCTTTGCTGATAAATTATGTTGTCAACCAGATAATTAAAAAGTGCTCAGAGGATGACACATAGGAAATGAAATGGCCTTCGACACAATGGGAGCTCTCTCAATTCTGAACAGCTCACATTGTCTTCAATGTCACCTCTGTGATGACTGTAGGTCTACATAGACTTTAGGGGATATGATAAGTTTCATTTTTCGGACAGGTACGTGCAGAGGACTCTTATTTTACCAACCACTTTGACCTGGGCTGTATCTCGATACTCTTGAAATCAAATTTGATTGGTCACAAACACATATTTAGCAGATGTTATTACGGGTGTTGCGAAATGCTTGTTAAAAGAAATGGCTAGAAGCAGAACAAACATCTTACAATTATTTATTTTTTATAGTCTATATTTTTTAAAATAAAGGAATACCATTTTTTTTTTAAATAAAACATGGCTCATAGCATGGCGCCTCTTTCTTGTTTCCTTCATGCCACTGAAAGGACTGGATAGATGGATTTCCACCATGGGGCTTTCACCTGTCATGTCCCGTCAGATCACTGGAGGAAAAGAAAATAGATGTTAGACTATTGAGACACGTCCCAGGCCTTGTGGAAGGGAAATGGCTTGAGCTATTGAGAGGGTGCGTCCTGATAACATCTCCTTTGTGTCATACAGCCGGGACAGTGCGTCTGCCTTGGCATTCTGGGAACCTGGTCTGTACGAAAGGGTGAAAACAAAACGGGTAAAAAACATGGCCCACCTTGCCTGGTGAGGATTCAGTCTCCTCGCTGCCCAGATGTACTCCAGATTGCGGTGGTCAGTCCAGATGAGAAAAGGGTGTTTAGCCCCCTCAAGCCAACGTCTCCACGCCTTCAAAGTCTTGACGACAGCCAACAGCTCCCGGTCCCCCACGTCATAGTTTCGCTCCGCTGGGCTGAGCTTCCTCGAGAAGAAGGCACAGGGGCGGAGCTTCGGTGGCATACCCGAGCGCTGAGCGAGCACGGCTCCTATCCCAGCCTAGGACGCGTCCACCTCCACTGTCAACGCCAAAGAGGGATCCGGATGGGCCAGCACTGGAGCCGAGGTAAACAGAGCCCTGTCCGCCTCAGCCAACCACTGCAGCAGCACCGGGCCTCCCTTCAGCAGTGAGGTAATGGGAGCTGCTAACTGACCAAAACCCCAGATAAACCTCCGGTAGTAATGGGCAAACCCTAGAAACCGCTGCACCTCCTTTACCGTGGTGGGAGTCGGCCAATTACGCACGGCTGAAATGCGGTCACTCTCCATCTCCACCCCTGAGGTGGAAATGCGGTACCCAAGGAAGGAGACAGACTGCTGGAAGAACAGGCATTTCTCAGCCTTGACGTACAGGTCATGCTCCAACAGTCGACCAAGCACCTTGCGCACCAGGGACACATGCTCGGCGTGTGCAGCAGAGTATATCAGAATGTCATCAATATACACCACTACACCCTGCCCATGCAGGTCCCTGAAAATCACGTCTACAAAGGCTTGGAAGACTGATGGAGCATTCATCAACCCGTACGGCATGACGAGGTACTCATAGTGCCCTGAGGTAGTACTGAACGCCGTCTTCCACTCGTCTCCCTCCCGGATACGCACAAGGTTGTAAGCGCTCCTGAGATCTAGTTTGGTGAAGAAGTGCGCCCCGTGCATTGACTCAATCGCTGTGGCTATGAGAGGTAGCGGGTAATTGTACTTCACAGTGATCTGATTTAGGGCTCGATTGTCAGTACACGGGGGCAGTCCTCCCTCCTTCTTCTTCACAAAAGAGAAACTCGAGGAGGCGGGTGAAGTGGAGGAACGAATGTACCCCTGACGCAGGGATTCGGAGACATATGTTTCCATAGCCGCCGTCTCCATCTGTAACAGGGGATACACGTGACTCCTGGGTTGTGCGGCGTCGACCAGGAGATGTATCGCACATTCCCCCCGACGATGGGGGGATAATTGAGCCAAATCGGAATATTCGGAGGGAATGCGCACGGTGGAGACCTGGTCTGGACTTTCCACCGTAGTAGCACCAACGGAAACCCCTAAACACCTCCCCGAGCACTCTCGCGACCACCCCGTGAGAGCCCTCTGTGGCCAAGAAACAGTGGGGTCATGACAGGCTAACCAGGGTAGGCCTAGCACCACGGGAAACGCAGGAGAGTCAATGAGGAAGAGACTAATTCTCTCCTTGTGACCCCCCTGCGTCACCATGCCCAGAGGAGCTGTGGCCTCCCTAATCAACCCTGACCCTAATGGTCGACTATCTAAGGCGTGAACTGGGAAGGGCATAGCCACTGGAACAATGGGGATCCATAAACTATGGGCGAATTATCTGTCTATGAAATTCCTAGCGGCGCCTGAACTGACGAGCCCCTTATGCTGGGAATGTGGGGAAAACTCAGGAAAAGTAACATACAAAAACATGTGTGCAACAGAGGGCTTTGGGTGAGAATGGTGCCGGCTCACCTGGGGTGACGCCAGAGTACCCTGCCTGCTGCCTCGACCCCCAGAGGAACCAACCCGGCACCGACCGGCAGTGTGACCTCTGCGGCCACAGATGGTGCACGAGACAGAACCTCCTCCGGTCTCCCTGAGCACAGCACCTCCCAGCTCCATGGGAATCGGAGCGGTGGTGCTGGGGGATGGAACCGACAGACCCCGCTTTGGACGTCCGCGGGTAGCCAGTAGGTTATCCAGCCAAATGGACAGGTCCACCAGCTGGTCGAAGGTGAGGGCGGTGTCCCTGCAGGCCAACTCCCGACGGACATCCTCACGTAAACTGCAGTGATAGTGGTCGATCAGGGCCCTGTCTTTCCATCCCGCGCCGGCGGCCAGGGTCCGAAAGTCCATCGCGAACTCCTGGGCGCTCCTCGTCCCCTGCCTCAGATGGAAGAGACGTTCACCTGCCTCTCTACCCTCGGGCGGGTGGTCGAAGACTGCCCGGAAGTGGAGGGTGAAATCCTCAAAATGGTCCAGCGCCGCATCTCCTTCTCCCCACACGGCGTTGGCCCACTCCAGGGCTTTCCTCGAGAGGCATGAGATGAGGGCGCACACCCTCTCACGGCCCAAAGGAGCCGGGTGGATGGTTGCCAGGTATAGGTCCAGCTGCAACAGGAAACCCTGGCAGCGTGCAGCCGTCCCATTGTACTCCCGGGGAAGGGCGAGACGAATCCCACTGGGACCGGGTGAAGGGGGGGCGAGTAGTGGAGACCCTGGTTGTGCTGGTGGAGGTGCTGGAGGAACTCCCTGTCTCTCCCAGCGGTCCATAGTTTGGACGACACGGTCCATGGCGGCGCCGAGATGGTGGAGCATCGCCGCGTGCTCCCGGACGCGCTCCTCGACCCCTATACCAGGGGTACCTGCTCCTGCTGACTCCATATTCAGGAGGAGCGGTGCGTAACTGGCTGCAGGGAAGTCAGGCGCAGGAGAGCAGAAATGGGTAACAGCCGGAGCACTTTAATAATGCAAAAACAAACGGCACCTAGAACAGCAAAATACGGGTTGAAACAACCCGTAGCCAACCAGTCAGGAATGCACAAAACAATTCCACACACAGACATGGGGGGAACAGAGGGTTATATACACGTCAAATAATGAGGGAATGTAAACTAGGTGTGTGGGAAAACAAGACAAAACAAATGGAAAATGAAAGGTGGATCGGCGATGGCTAGAAGACCGGTGACGTCGACCGCTGAACGCCGCCCGAACAAGGAGGGGAACCGACTTCGGCGGAAGTCGTGACAAACGTTCTGTGCTTCTAGAATGTCATATGCTTAGGGGAAGAAAGAGCTGTACTAACTTCTATATTGCTCAGGCAGAGCAGGTAAGTGAGGGATCAGTGGAGAGACAGAGAGAGACCGGGAGAGACACGGAGGCCAAGAATGTGCGGTGTGGCTCCTGAATACAAAACACGGATGAGAAGGTAATTACCATTTCCCTAGCTTTAGCGGCTGAAGCTAAGGGCTAGCAGTGGAGATCCACAGGAATTGCTCTCAAAGCTCTAATGAAGTCCGTGGCAGCATCCCAAATGGCACCCAGGTCAAAAGTAGTGCACTAAATCGTGAATCGGGTGGCATTTGGGATGCAGACCAAACACTTCAATGCTCAGATAACGGAAGAGACGAGAACAGCAACGGGCCATCTAGTGATTAGCTAGCTTCTTCATTGGGACGTGGCTAACAATGTCTCACGATTCTGTACAGATATAGTGTAAGAATGCTGCCGTAAGGTGAGTACATGGCAGTCTGGTGCCTGTTCCTACGGTCATTGTCACGTTTGGTATATGACCACAGAATTAGCACGCACAAAATGATCTGGGAACAGGGTAATGGCAAGTTGTAAGTGTGATTCAGTCAGTTGATCATTTTTCACCTCAACACCAAAATGATTTGGAACTGAATCATACTTTACAAATGGACACCCAGCTCCATGAGCATCAGTGATGTCATTAGATAAGGCTAGGTAAAAGGTACCACTATCACATGTCTGTTGATGGGGATTTCTGCATCAGTTGTTCTGACTGGGTGCTCTGCTTGTCTCCCCTCTCCCTTTTCCAGTGCTTGAAGCCACACCCCTGTGGAAGAAGATGACATTGACGTAGCGTTAGAACAGTGTATTTAAGTGTCACTCCACCACGATACAGGAATATAAAATATCTATATTGTGGACCACTCACATTGTGTTTTGAGAAAACAATCATGGTCAAACATGGTACAGGCGTCAGCTATAATACATGACATCATCTATACTCCAGTGGAGGCTGCTGAGTGGAAGCTGGCTCATAGTAATGGCTGGAATGGAGTCGATGGGATCAACCACACGGAAACCAGGTTTGATACCATTCCACTATCTCCATTCCAGCCATTATTATGAGCCGTCCTCCCCTCAGCAGCCTCCACTGGTATACACACACGTATGCATAAATCAAAAAGTATTTATATAATATATGTATAATATATGTGCAATAACAAAGACAGACACATGACGTCATAGCTCATCTCATACCTTACCATACATGTGTCCCAAATGGCGCCCTATTCCCTACATAGTGCCCTAATTTTGATCAGAAGCCTATGGCCCCTGGTCAAAAGTAGTGCACTACATAGGCTTCCTTCCTTCCTTCCTTCCTTCCTTCCTTCTTTCTTTCCTTATTTCCTTCCTTCCTTCCATCCTATCATTTTGGTTTCATAATCAGCTCCAAAGAGGCCTTGTAATACCATTGTCAGCTATAAAACCCTAAAGGGTTTGTCAGACCATGCAAAAGCAACATGCTATAATGTAGCATCAACAGCTGCTGTATGTATGTCCTTCCCAATGTCTGCCTGTCCTGCTACCTGTCCCTAGCTTATCTGTCCTCTTGCCTCTTCATTCAGAAATCCAAAATGGCAGATAGCTTATAAACAGCGACAGAGGAGTAATGATTGGGTGACTCATCGAAGGCTTTATCCCTGCACGCACAAAATGAACGATGCATTATGAGAATCCTACGAGAGCTTTGGGAGATGGATGGAGTGCACTGTATGAGGCAGCTATTAACAAACACCTGATACAGTGCACTCCATCCATCTCCCAAAGCTCTCGTAGGATTCTCATCATGCATCGCCCGTTTGGTGCGTGCAGGGATAAAGCCTTCGATGAGTCACCCAATCATTTCTCCTCTGTCGCTGCTTACAAGCTATCTCCTTCACACCCAGTCCTAACAGGCCTGGGGTTTAGAGGACTGTCAGCTTCCCGCTGAGGTGTGTGTAGTGTGTATTATATATGTGTGTGTGTATAGAGTTTAGTGTGTCTGTGCGTACCCTCAGATGAAGCCTGAGAGTGAGTTGTATGAGGGTCTGTGTGTTTATATTTGATTGTGAGTTTGGGGCTGATGCATTAGGGGGTGTGTGTGTGTGTGTGTGTGTGTGTGTGTGTGTGTGTGTGTGTGTGTGTGTGTGTGTGTGTGTGTGTGTGTGTGTGTGTGTGTGTGTGTGTGTGTGTGTGTGTGTGTCTGTTTAGCGGGGGAAGAGAGGCGAGGAAGGAATCCATTTGGATGGGATCAGCATATTGATTGTGGATACAGGTTCAGGAGCGCTGGACTACCTCCACAGCACTCTGATCAACATGGAAATCCCTCCAACATCCCATGCATACCAATGACCTCCCCCTCACTGTGCTCAGCTCTACCAGTGGGGTCCAGGAGATTGATGGACAACACTGTGGATACAGCAGGTGACTCTGCAAAGAATTTGTTTAACGCTTTGTTAAACCCTTTAGCTTTGATGTTGTTGATGGTTGTTGTTGGGTGGGCATTTGAGCAGAGATGTAATGTCGAGGGTCCACACTCATTTACACAGAGGTGTAATGTCGAGGGTCCACACTCATTTACACAGAGATGTAATGTCTAGGGTCCACACTCATTTACACAGAGGTGTAATGTCGAGGGTCCACACTCATTTACACAGAGGTGTAATGTCGAGGGTCCACACTCATTTACACAGAGGTGTAATGTCTAGGGTCCACACTCATTTACACAGAGATGTAATGTCGAGGGTCCACACTCATTTACACAGAGGTGTAATGTCGAGGGTCCACACTCATTTACACAGAGGTGTAATGTCTAGGGTCCACACTCATTTACACAGAGGTGTAATGTCGAGGGTCCACACTCATTTACACAGAGGTGTAATGTCGAGGGTCCACACTCATTTACACAGAGGTGTAATGTCGAGGGTCCACACTCATTTACATAGAGATGTAATGTCTAGGGTCCACACTCATTTACACAGAGGTGTAATGTCTAGGGTTCACACTCATTTACACAGAGGTGTAATGTCGAGGGTCCACACTCATTTACACAGAGGTGTAATGTCGAGGGTCCACACTCATTTACACAGAGATGTAATGTCGAGGGTCCACACTCATTTACACAGAGGTGTAATGTCGAGGGTCCACACTCATTTACACAGAGGTGTAATGTCGAGGGTCCACACTCATTTACACAGAGGTGTAATGTCGAGGGTCCACACTCATTTACATAGAGATGTAATGTCTAGGGTTCACACTCATTTACACAGAGGTGTAATGTCAAGGGTCCACACTCATTTACACAGAGGTGTAATGTCGAGGGTCCACACTCATTTACACAGAGGTGTAATGTCGAGGGTCCACACTCATTTACACAGAGGTGTAATGTCAAGGGTCCACACTCATTTACACAGAGGTGTAATGTCTAGGGTTCACACTCATTTACACAGAGGTGTAATGTCGAGGGTCCACACTCATTTACACAGAGGTCTAATGTCTAGGGTCCACACTCATTTACACAGAGGTGTAATGTCGAGGGTCCACACTCATTTACACAGAGGTATAATGTCGAGGGTCCACACTCATTTACACAGAGGTGTAATGTCGAGGGTCCACACTCATTTACACAAGGTGTAATGTCGAGGGTCCACACTCATTTACACAGAGGTGTAATGTCGAGGGTCCACACTCATTTACACAGAGATGTAATGTCTAGGGTTCACACTCATTTACACAGAGGTGTAATGTCTAGGGTCCACACTCATTTACACAGAGGTGTAATGTCGAGGGTCCACACTCATTCACACAGAAGTGTAATGTCGAGGGTTCACACTCATTTACACAGAGTCCAAAATGACAGTCATCTGATCATTTGACTCATGTCAGAATCTGTGAGGTCATCCATTTCTTGCATAATTTATCTTCTGCTCACTTTAATATTTTTGCTGGCTTCAATTATTTCATTGCTGGGCAATTAAGAATGCTCTGACTGGTATGGGCTGCCTCCCAAATGGAACCCTTTTCCATATATAGTGCACTTCTTTTGACTCAGCCCTGGGCTCTAAACAAAAATAGTGCACTATGTAGGGAATAGGGTGTCGTTTGGGATGCCGACATGGTAAGGTGAGCTACGAATATAAAAACTACTCCAGTTCATGATTTCCTGTTGATGCCCCAGAGATTACATTTTCAAATGAGGAATGCCAATATATAAGTCCCAGACGATTAGTGAAAAAGTGAGAATTGACGCTTGCTGTTCACCGTAGTGATGTTGGTACACACTGCTGTAGCCTTGAAGATTCTTACTGTGTATGTGTCATGGACATCGTAAGGATTGGACCAAGGCGCAGCTGGTAAAGTGCTCATCTTCTTAATTTATTTAAAGTAAACACTTGAACAAAATAAACAAACGACAATAACAGTTCCATAAGGCTCCCAGGCGATAAAGAAAATAACCACCCACAAAACACAAGTGAAAACAAACCCAACTAAATATGGCCTCCAATTAGAGACAACGACAACCAGCTGCCTCTAATTGGAAGTCATTGCCAAAAACCCAACATAGAAATAGAAAACTAGATATACACATAGAAATAGAAAATATAGAACATAAACCAAAAACACTGAAACACAAAACAAACACCCCTTGCCACGCCCTGACCAAACTACAATGACAAATAACCCCTTTTACTGGTCAGGACGTGACAGTATGTGACAGATGGAGTCACAGATGTAGAATGTGTGTGTGTGTCTGTATGCTCACTTGTTCGCACATGCTAGTGTGTGTGTGTGTGCGCGTGAATGATCACCTATACATACCCCCAACTGCATGGCTGATTATATACCTTCACAATCCCCCCCCAACACACACACACACAACCTAATCCACCGGTTTCTCTTGTCTCTGCACATTTTTACATTAACATTTTTAATCCACATCCACACGGCACCAGCTGCATCTGCAAACACAAATTCTCTGAACGGGTATCTTTTCAATCTTTTTTTCTCCACAGAGAGTTACATGCATCCAATCTGTTGTTTGTGTTGATAACTTCACTGCTGTTCCCAATTAGGCAGTGTTAGCTTGTGGCTAATGAATTAGCATTTCAACACCAAACAGGATCTTTCATTTGTAATTGTTCGGGGTCCGCAGGATCCTCAGTTGCCTCAGATTGAGATCTGCAGCGTTTAACGGCGATAAATAATTGAGCTGGTGTGAACTGGGTTGTTTACATAGTCCCCAGACACCACAATTAATTGTTTTCCTTCTGTTTGTGTTTGGAATAACCTTCCAAACCTGCAGTATATTCAGCGGAAACACTGCTGGAGATAGAAATAGAATGAATAGTGCTGACATGATTCCCTATCTATTCCACACCATACATTTCTATATAAATGTTCTGTAACGTAACAGACCCCCGATTCATTTGCGTTTCATTTGGCAATCAGGAAGCACTAAACTACAAAGGGTCCAGACCTGGCTGTATAGTGGTTATACTGCAGTCAGCAGCAAGGTCAAGCCCATTGCTGCTCTCCATAGGTGTGTGATACAGGGCCATTATTCCTGAGGTAGGGAACAAAGGGGACAGAGTCACATATTCCCTCTCAAACGTCCGTGATTTAGTGGTTGTCCTCAGGCAGGCTAGTAATCATTTGAACAGATGGCTGCTGCTGGCCTCGCTACCTTTCCAGAGCCTGCTTGAGTAGGACGACACTGCACTCCATCCAGCCACCAAGCCTCCATTTGCCACCACAGCTGCCACAGCCGGGCGTTCGATGGCAATAAGAGGCTCTTTGTACGGCAGTTTGTATCCAAGCTGCTCTGACACAGATATAATTCTCTTTCAGGGGTGGAAGTGGCTGCTTTTGTGAGCAACTGGTCGCGGATGTCAGTTTTATGGTCCCTGTGTATAGGGTTGCGTGTCTTATGAAATCCTGCCGGTGCCGGCCTGAAAACCGGAAGGTTTGGCGTTAAGCTGGAAAGCGATCCATCAGATTCGCTGAGCACAGAGGTCATACTGTAGCCCTGAGGGGGTGTTGTGGGTGTCACAGCGAGGGTGATCCCGTGTGGACACGAGGGTGATCCGTCCCCTTTCAGCAACATAGTTTTTCAAATGACTAGGGAGTTTTATCTCTTATACCTCTAGGTGCTATAATCGGGCACTCTGCCGGTTTTGACGTCAGACTCTGGCATTTGTGACCCCAAGGACTGTGTGAGTTCAACACTACTGGATAATAACACCGTACGCCCTCAATAGGCACTTGTTGAAAATGGCCTCGAGGTACCGAGAGCTAAGCAGTCTACAGAACAGATTTAAGGCCTCTGTTGGGGCATAAACAAGAGAACGTGTGCTACAGACGTGATCTACGGTAATTGTTAACATGGCTAAGATTCACTTTTTTCCTGCATAGGGAACAAATGCTATATTAATAACTGAAAAGGAACATAATTAACTAATAATTCACTTGAAAGTCACTAGTTTCTTCCCTTCTTTTTGTTTCGCCCTTTGGATATTACAGATCTGTTTGATAATCTGAGCCAAAGTCGTGTGTTTTCTTGGATAAATGGCAATAATCATAAGCGCATCATGGGTAAGACTATTCAGCCCCTGGTGATAATTAAACAGAGCCAATGAAATACAGTTTGGCTCAGTCAGAGACACTACAGTATTTTGGAAAATATGATCCAATGAATTTACATTTTCTTACCACACTTGATGAACAGAGCAGCCAATGACAGCAGAAATACAGTAGCTCAATGATGAGCCGAAATATTACAATGAACACATTTTTGTCCTCACATTTTGTGATTTATGATATGCAACTTCTCTTTGCTCATGCAGAGCAGGTAGACTGACTGAATCCCATGATGCTGGAGGAGTGTTGAGTGCCTTTATATAACAGAATGGGGCCCTCGTGTACAGTATATGCAGTGCTCTTGATTCACTGTAATTGACTATAATTTCAGTGATCTCCATGCATCAGTATCTCAGACATGATTATTTATTTACCATATACAATAAATACATTGGAAATCTTTGTCTTGTCTAGTCGTTTGCCATGAGGATAATGATGATGATAATTATAATAATTATATAATTATTTTCACACATCATTTCAACCCGCTTCACAACAAAAAATACACATATCTAAATGTACAACAGACAGACCAGAGGTGAAGATATTATAAAGTGGAAATGAAATCAATTAAAATCGACTAGATTACCAGCCATTCGTATCTCTGTACTGTCTTTGTCAAACTCTGTGCCAGTTAATATGCTAGGCTCTTCCTACAGATTGAAAGTTGGTTCATCGGCCCCTTTCCCCAGACATCCCGCCACTCTCGCTTTAATTATAACCTCTTTTGATGTCCACACATTAAACTCGGGCAAAGCCTAGATCTCATTCATGCCTCTCTCAGGGGGAAAGCTTATCTTCTTTATTCCCTTCTCCTGACGCTCTGACATCCCTTTCAATTTGCATTTCTGCTGGGGATGGGAGGCGCGTTGCAGAGAGGTGTTACACTGGGGCTGTTCCCCGGACCCACAGTCCCTTCCTGCAGGTGACGGCAGTTCCTTCACAGACCCCTGATCTCACCCACCCTCTGTTCACCGCCAGGCTTCCATACACATGTCGCCTGCATCGGCGCGTGAAATTGTGAAATTGCTAATGACTTTTTTATTTTGTATAACGGTTTCCCCTGGTAGAGAGCTTATAGCTGAAGCGTGTTTGATTGAGAGCTGGGGGAAAGGGAAGTGCAAAGAACCGTGGCGGACATTTTTCAATTTCGAAAACTCACACGTCCAAATTCGCTGAGCAAAGACTGTAAATCATGTTGGATATCCAGCAATACCTTTCCTATGCCACCTGGTGTAGCAGGTCTTTGGGGATGGCTATGTTTACTTCCAACTAGAGAAGCTCGAGATTTTCATCAGTACAGTAATGTGAACCGTTAAAATTCTTGTTTGGGATACTGGTTCATGCAGCACATGTGAATTCACAGTCCCTATGAGAAGAATTCTAACCTATTTAGCCTTAGTATTCAGTATATGCAGTGCAGTTGTAGCCTGGAACAACCCTTGGCCTGCAAATACAACATGTTGACGAAAGCAAAGACAGACAGGCATGCAAACTAGCACAGTATATTCATTGTATACAAAATTGCAAGCTATATACAGTGCCTTCGGAAAGTATTCAGACCCCTTGACTTTTTCCACTTTTTGGTACGGTACAGCCTCATTCTAAAATGGATTTAAAAAAAAAATCCTCAGCAATCTACACACAATATCCCATAATTACAAATCAAAAACAGGTTTTTAGAAATGTTTGCAAATGTATTAAAAATAAAGAACAGTAATACCGTATTGACATAACTATTCAGACCCTTCGCTGTGAGACTCGAAATTGAGCTCAGGTTCATCCTGTTTCCATTGATCATCCTTGAGATGTTTCTACAACTTGATTGGAGTCTACCTGTGGTAAATTCAGTTGATTGGACATGGCTTGGAAAGGCACATAAATCAAATCAAATCAAATTTTATTTGTCACATACACATGGTTAGCAGATGTTAATGCGAGTGTAGCGAAATGCTTGTACTTCTAGTTCTGACCATGCAGTAATATCTAACAAGTAATCTACCAATTTCACAACAACTACCTTATACACACAAGTGTAAAGGGATGAATAAGAATATGTACATAAAAATATATATGGATGAGCGATGGCCAAACAGGCATTGGCAAGATGCAGTAGATGGCATAGAGTACAGTATATACATATGAGATGAGTAATGTAGGGTATGTAAGTTTTATATAAAGTGGCATAGTTTAAAGTGACTAGTGATACATTTTTTACATCCAATTTTTAATTATTAAAGTGGCTAGAGATTGAGTCAGTGTGTTGGCAGCAGCCACTCAATGTTAGTGATGGCTGTTTAATAGTCTGATGGCCTTGAGATAGAAGCTGCTTTACAGTCTCTCGGTCCCAGCTTTAATGCACCTGTACTGACCTCGCCTTCTGGATGATAGCGAGGTGAACAGGCAGTGGCTCGGGTGGTTGTTGTCCTTGATGATCTTTTTGGCCTTCCTGTGACATCGGGTGGTGTAGGTGTCCTGGAGAGCAGGTAGTTTGCCCCCGGTGATGCGTTGTGCAGACCTCACTACCCTCTGGAGAGCCTTACGGTTGTGGGCGGAGCAGTTGCCGTACCAGGCGGTGATACAGCCCGACAGGATGCTCTCGATTGTGCATCTGTAAAAGTTTGTGGTGACAAGCTGAATTTCTTCAGCCTCCTGAGGTTGAGAGGCGCTGTTGTGCCTTCTTCACCACGCTGTCTGTGTGGGTGGACCATTTCAGTTTGTCCGTGATGTGTACGCCGAGGAACTTAAAACTTTCCACCTTCTCCACTACTGTCCCGTCGATGTGGATAGGGGGGTGCTCCCTCTGCTGTTTCCTGAAGTCCACGATCATCTCCTTTGTTTTGTTGACATTGAGTGTGAGGTTATTTTCCTGACACCACACTCCGAGGGCCCTCACCTCCTCCCTGTAGGCTGTCTCGTCGTTCTTGGTAATCAAGCCAACCACTGTAGTGTCGTCTGCAAACTTGATGATTGAGTTGGAGGCGTGCATGGCCACGCAGTCATGGGTGAACAGGGAGTACAGGAGAGGGCTGAGAACACACCCTTATGGGGCCCCAGTGTTGAAGATCAGCGGTGTGGAGATGTTGTTTCCTACCCTCACCACCTGGGGGCGGCCCGTCAGGAAGTCCAGGAACCAGTTGCACAGGGAGGGGTCGAGACCCAGAGTCTCGAGCTTAATGACGAGTTTGGAGGGTACTATGGTGTTAAATGCTGAGCTGTAGTCGATGAACAGCATTCTTACATAGGTATTCCTCTTGTCCAGATGGGTTAGGGCAGTGTGCAGTGTGATTGCAATTGCGTCGTCTGTGGACCTACTGGGGCGGTAAGCAAATTGGAGTCTATACCTGTCTATATACGGTCCCATAGTTGACAGTGCATGTCAGAGCAAAAACCAAGCCATGAGGTCAAAGGAGTTGTCCATAGAGGTCCGGGACAGGATTGTGTCGAGGCACAGATCTGGGGAAGAGTACTAAAACATTTATGCAGCATTCAAGGTCCCCAAGAATACAGTGGCCTCCATCAATCTTAAATGGAAGAAGTTTGGAACCACCAAGACTTTTCCTAGAGCTGGCAGCCCAGCCAAACTGAACAATCTGGGGAGAAGGGCCTTGGTCAGGGAGGTGACCAAGAGCCAGATAGTCACTCTGACAGAGCTCTGGAGTTCCTCTGTGGAGATGGGAGAACCTTCCAGAAGGACAACCATCTCTGCAGCACTCCACCAATCAGGCCTTTATGGTTGAGTGGCCAGACGGAAACCCCTCCTCAGTAAAAGGCACATGACATCCCGCTTGGACTTTGCCAAAAGGCACCTAAAGACTCTCGGACCATGAGAAACAAGATTCTCATGATGTGGGGATGTTTTTCAGCAGCAGGGACTGAGAGACAAGTCAGGATCGAGGGAAAGATGAATGGAGCAAAGCATAGAGAGATCCTTGATTAAAACCTGCTCCAGAGCGCTCAGGACCTCAGACTGGTGCGGAGGTTCACCTTCCAACAGGAAAACAACCCTAGCACACAGCCAAGACAATGCAGAAGTTGCTTCAGGACAAGTCTCTGAACGTCCTTAAGTGGCTCAGCCAGAACCCGGACTTGAACCTGATCTAACATCCCTGGAGAGACCTGAAAATAGCTGTGCAGCAACACTCCCCATCCAACCTGACAGAGCTTGGAAGGATCTGCGGAGAAGAATGGGAGAAACTCCCCAAATACAGGTGTGCCAAGCTTGTAGCGTCATACCCAAGAAGACTCAATGCTGTAATGGCTGCCAAAGGTGCTTCAACAAAGTACTGAGTAAAGGGTCGGAATACAACTAAAATCCACTAGATTACCAGCCATTCGTATCTCTGTACTGCCTCTGTCAAACTATGTGCCAGTTAATACCAATTAATATGCTAGGTTCATCCTACAGATTGAAAGTCAGTTCATCGGCCCCTTTCCCCAGACATCCCGCCACTCTCGCTTTAATTATAACCTCTTTTGATGTCCACACATTAAACTCAGGCAAAGCCTAGATCTCATTCATGCCTCTCTCAGCAAAAATGTCTAAAAACCTGTTTTTGCATTGTCATTATGGGTATTGTGTGTAGATTTATGAGAAAAAAATGAATTTAATAAAGTTTAGAATAAAGCTGTAAAGTAACAAAATTTGAAAAAAGTCAATGGGTCTGAATACTTTCCAAAGGCACTGTACAGTAAGCTGCTGTTTTGGGGCATGAACTTTTGAACCAAACAAGCCATAGACCAAACAAGATCATAAGAAGTTTATCAGCCGACAGAATTAGCTAGCCCTGTTTTGGTCATTTAAAAAAATAAATATATATTTCACCTTTATTTAACCAGTTGAGAACAAGTTCTCATTTACAACTGCGACCTGGCCAAGATAAAGCAAAGCAGTGCGACAAAAGTTACACGTGGGATAAACCGAAGTACAGTCAATAACACAATAGAAAAATCTATGTACAGTGTGTGCAAATGGAGTAAGGAGGTAAGGCAATAAATAGGCCATAGTAGCGAATGAATTACAATTTAGCAAATTAACACTGGAGTGATAGATGTGCAGATGATGATGTGCAAGTAGAAATACTGGTGTGCAAAAGAGCAAAAAAAGTAAATAAAAACAATATGGGGGTGAGGTAGGTGCTTGGATGGGCTATTTACAGATGGGCTGTGTACAGCTGCAGCAATCGCTAAGCTGCTCAGATAGCTGACAGGTCGCAGTGGTGGGTGGTATATGGGGCTTTGGTGACAAAACAGATGGCACTGTGATAGACTGCATCCAGTTTGCTGAGTAGAGTGTTGGAGGCTATTTTGTAAATGACATTGCCAAAGTTGAGGACCGGTAGGATAGTCAGTTTTACGAGGGTATGTTTGGCAGCGTGAGTGAAGGAGGCTTGTTGTGAAATTGGAAGCCGATTCTAGATTTAATTTTGGATTGAAGATGCTTAATATGAGTCTGGAAGCAGAGTTTACAGTCTAGCCAGACACCTAGGTATTTGTAGTTGTCCTCATATTCTAAGTCAGAACCGTCCAGAGTAGTGATGCTAGTTGGGCGGGTGCAGGCAGCGATCGGTTGAAGAACATGCATTTAGTTTTACTAGCATTTTTAAGAGCAGTTGGAGGCCACGGAAGGAGTGTTGTATGGCATTGAAGCTCATTTGGAGGTTTGTTAACACAGTGTCCAAAGAAGGGCCAGATGTATACCGAATGGTGTCGTCTGCATAGAGGTGGATCAAGGAATCACCCGCAGCAAGAGCGACATCGTTGACATATACAGAGAAAAGAGTCGGCCCGAGAATTGAACCCTGTGGTACCCCCATAGAGACTGCCAGAGGTCCGGACAACAGGCCCTCCGATTTGACACACTGAACTCTATCTGAGAAGTAGTTGGTGAACCAGGCGAGGCAGTCACTTGAGAAACCAAGGCTGTTGAGTCTGCCGATAAGAATACGGTGATTGACAGAGTTGAAAGCCTTGGCCAGGTCGATGAAGACAGCTGCACAGTACTGTCTTTTATCGATGGCGGTTATGATATAGTTTAGTACCTTGAGTGTGGCTGAGGTGCACCCGTGACCAGCTCGGAAACCGGATTGCACAGCGGAAAAGGTACGGTGGGATTTGAAATGGTCAGTGATCTGTTTGTTAACTTGGCTTTTTGTGTGTGTTTTTTGTGTGTGTGTGGACTAAGAGGCATGGAGAGGCAACCTTTAGTTATTATGCTCCCAGCCTCTGGAATAGCCTGTCAGAGAACCTGAGGAGGGACATGTGGGCATGGTATTTAAAAGAGATCTTAAAACACACCTTTTTTAACTTTGCTTTTCCTTCGGGTGCTTTTTAGTCTTTCAGTTTTTATTGTTATTCTTTAGATTTTTATCCTCTTATGTTTGTTGTGTAGTAAATATTTAGTTTTATTTTCATTATTTAAATTTTTTTTAATTCTGTGAAGCTCTTTGCATTGCATCCGTCTGAAATGTGCTATATACATAAAGATTGATTTGATTTCTATGTGTGGGACGGGGGGGGGGGCTTGTGTGTGTGTATCCGTACGTGTGTGTGTGCATGCATGCGTGTGTGTACGTGTTTGGGCCCCATTGTGCTCAATGTCTCCATGTTGCTATGTTGGACATGGTATAGTGTGGCCTTGCCTCAAGCTATGTCAGCCACAGAGATGTATTCAAAGACGAGTCTCTCTCCATATGCATAATAATTAGAATACTGACTGCCAGTTGACAGAGAGTTAGACCATCTGGTCAATGTCTGTACGACTTCATACAATCCCTACTGCCTCTGGCAGCGTACCAAATGGCACCCTATTCCTATATAGTGCACTACTTTTGACCAAAGCACTATAGGCCCTGGTCAAAAGTAGTGCACCACATAAGGAGTAGACTGGCATTTGGGACTCCGTTTTCATGTATCTGATGTTATAGTCAACTGTGCAGAGAGCTCCATGAAGGCTTTTTATAGACAGTCACCCCAACTTTCCAGACTACAGTATATAGTATTCAGTTCTAGGCCTGGTAACTGATGTCCATTCTGTGTTTATAGAAAAGAGGACTTGGTAACAAACCGATTCATTGTCCTAGCTATACACATTGGAGTTATACTTAGAATTAATTAGACTTCATGTGAGTGTGAAGTCCATGTTTTGTATTCCAGACCACCAATGGCTAGCCTGGTCCCAGATAAGTTTGTGCTATCATGTCATGCCAAACATTCTGGCCATTTGGCAAACATTCTGTCATTAATGAGCTCGACGAGAATAGAGGACTTTCGGCATGAGTGGCATGATGGCACAAACAGACTGGTACCCAGGCTAACCAATGGCTAGCAGACTAGATGGAAAGAGAAACCAGTTAATACATGAAAGGATTTCCAAAACAACACCCGCAGGGGGATCGAGATGCAATGACTTACAGGAGCAACGCAATTACAGAGGTGACACATTGTGACACAACCCTCCCGTGTCTCCACTGGCTGACCTCATCAAGGATGCACTTCAAATTTGTGCCAGCGAGCGCCATCTAACCACTATGCTGCCGTGTCTGCCTCATGTGCGTGGTCAAGTAATGGTAAAAGCAGGAGTGTTTTCTCCTAAAATATTTGACCGCCTGAAAATGGCCTCCAGTAGCACCATTACCCGGTGCCAGACAGGGCCAGACATTATGATATCTTTGTAGGGTTTTGAGTTAAATACTTCTCAAATTAAGCCAGACCTCCCTGCCCTAGCAGTCTTAAACATTCTCTGCCCCTGATATTATACTTTGCCATAAAGCCTGACTTTAAGCCCATCTCTATAAAGCCTGACTTTAAGCTTATCTCCATAAAGCCTGACTTTAAGCTCATCTCCATAAAGCCTGACTTTAAGCTTATCTCCATAAAGCCTGATTTTGAGCCCATATTCATAAAACCTGACTTTAAGCCCATTTTACATATTCACATTGAGCGCCAGTGACGGTAGCTAAGTACTCCTACTTTCCCTAGAACATTCCCTGCTGGAAATCCCACACTAAGAACATCTTCCAAAATTAACTACTATTTCCAGAGGGTCTTGTCTAATTAACTCCTGCCAAATAAAAGGTTTTAATAAGACTTCAATTTCACCAAATTGTGATACCACACACCGAACATTTAATCGCAAAGACATAAAAACATGTATTTTTTGACAGGTGGCAACTCAGAGGCAACTAAAGTTGGCAACTCAAGGAGTCATTTTAACAGTGTGCAATGGGTGTTGACAACTCAAGGAGTCATTTTAACAGTGTGGAATGGGTGTTGACAACTCAAGGAGTCATTTTAACAGTGTGGAATGGGTGTTGGCAACTCAAGGAGTCATTTTAACAGTGTGCAGTGGACGTTGGATGTGATTATCTCCCCAAAGCTATAGCACACAGGCACCTGGCAGTGGATAAAACATATAAAATGGACACTGCTACTGTTTATATTGCCAAGAAGCTGCTCCTCAAATGGCCTCTCCTCTCCCTGCTGTAAACTCCAAGGCTCAGTAATTGACATTGTGCTGCTTGTGAAGTGAGGCAGGCTGCCATTGGAATGAGGATGATATCAAGCTCCCGTTCACGTTTATGTCAGAAAGGTGTGGTGGAGGTGACATACTGTAACGTTGCTGTGTGAAGTCTCATATTTTGAGTCCAAGTCGGTCCAATTCTGCTCCATAAGTCTCATTGTAGTGTTTGATTATGAGATAAATAATGGATTGCATTTTGATAGCATTTCTTACTAGAAGATACCATCACAGCGGGGCCTCAGGCCTACATGCTGTGTGTGTGTGTGTGTGTGTGTGTGTGTGTGTGTGTGTGTGTGTGTGTGTGTGTGTGTGTGTGTGTGTGTGTGTGTGTGTGTGTGTGTGCTTACATACGTGCATGTTCATACATGTATATGAATTTGAGGGCTTGTACTCCAGCAAGAATCTGAAAACAAGCTTAGGATAACTCTCTGGTCTGGTCTCCTTCCCTCTGGCCACTTGTTTGTGAAAGGAGTCATTGAGCCCCACATGCACACCAGCCAAACATTAGCCATCCAATAACATCCATTACGCTGCTGTGATGTCAAACACAGCGGGTGCGTCTCAAAAGGCACCCTATTCCCTATATAGTGCACTACTCTTGACTCCGAGCCCTATGAGCCCTGGTCAAAAGTAGTGCACTAGGGAAAAGGATGCCAGTATGGAACACATGCAGAGTGGACAGCTCTGTCTCCCTGTAGCACTCCAGTGTAAAAGGCAACCTGCCACACAAGACAAATGGCCCCCTGTAGACTCCTAATGAACCCTAGCGTTGAGGAAGTTGCTGTGGCGATGAGTCAGTGTAGAATAAGACATGTCTCTCTATCATGGACACTCAGTGGAGTTTTCCTTTTTTCAAAAAATCGCCTACAGAAAGAGAAACCATAAAGAGGCAATTTGGCATTCGAAAAACAACAAAACGGTCACCCCACCACTTGTTTTGGGAAGAGCTGAGGGATGGGAATTGGGATTAGGCTCCTTGCCTAATCTTAACCAATCACATTTCTAGCCTAAACGTAACCAATCACATATGTTTCTGCCCTCGAGGCAGAGCTCGGAACAAGATGGAAGAAAAACTCCAATCTGCATGAAGTAGTAAGAGCTTGTTTTCTTTCTCTCTGGTGCTTGTGGTTTTTCTTTCTTCAGATGTTTGAGTAGATCGGGTTGAGTTGTAACTACGATGTGCAGTGTCTGCTCAGCAACAATATTTTTCATTCATTCCTTTTGAAACACCAAAGTCTTGCTCCTCCAAAGGAATGGGCTGTCTCCCCACAGGCAACATGAAGTGTTGGGGAATCAGATATTCTCTTTGCATGAAGGCTATGGCGTTAATAGTTTATAACTTTATTGCACAGTGTGCTGTATATTACAGGTTCTCTCATCAACTTCTAATTAAGGCTCTATGTATACACAGTGTCACTGTCACGTACACACACACACACACACACACACACACACACACACACACACACACGTACACACACACACACGCACACACGCACACAGGAACACACGCACACGCACTCCACTGAGACACCAGTATGGCGACAACCCTTTCTTTAGATCAGTAGCGCATGTGCAATACATGTCATGAGGAAGTAGTGATTACAAAAGACACATCAATCACAGAGTGTCATCATTGCTCAAAAGAACCCTGGTTTGGCTTCAGAATACAATGTGTCCATTGTGCCAGGAGACTACTAACACACAACTTAAACAGTTCTAGCATTCATTCAAATAAGCTCTGTGACACTGGCAAATTGGAAATACAGTACCAGTCAAAAGTCTGGACACACCTACTCATTCAAGTGTTTTTCTTTATTTTTACTATAGAATAATAGTGAAGACATCAAAACAATGAAATAACACATACGGAATCATGTAGTAACCAAAAAAGTGTTATATTTGAGATTCTTTAAAATAGCCACCCTTTGCCTTGATGACAGCTTTGCACACTGTTGGCATTCTCTCAACCAGCTTCACCTGGAAATGCTTTTTCAACTGTCTTGAAGTAGTTCCCACATATGCTGAGCACTTGTTGGCTGCTTTTCCTTCACTCTGCGGTCCAACTCATCCCAAACCATCTCGATTGGGTTGAGGTCGGGTGATTGTGGAGTCCAGGTCATCTGATGCAGCACTCCATCACTGTCCTTCTTGGTCAAATAGCCCTTACACAGCCTGGAGGTGTGTTGGGTCATTGTCCTGTTAAAAACCGTTATGATGACACACCAAATGGGTTTGATGGATTGCGGGAAAAGAGCAGGAATAGGCTTTTGTAGGCTACAGTCCAAGCTATGTCTTCCAATGGTGCGACTGCTGTCGGCATTAAAGATTATCCAACTTGAATAAACATTTGGAGGTAAGGATGACAGCAGTGGTGTAGTCTACTGTGATACGGATATCACTTATTATTTGTATCTACATAGCGCATTGATGTGAATCACACTGCTGCTCTCTCATTTAGCTATTTGCGCCATATGGATTGTGGTTGTTGTGGACGGGTGATCACAAATCTAAGGTGTATTTGAACCCAATAATGGTTGAATTCAAGAAGCTTAAGCTGACTATCAATCATTTGTGAACAGCCATTGTTTTTAAACCAGTGGACAGCCAGTGAAGATGCTTGCAACAGCCGCATAGTGCAGATCCAAGTCTATGGAATAAAAGTGAGGCTTTTATTGCTCAATCTAATTCATGCTGATTATAAAGAATAATCCATTGACCTAATGGACACATGGTCAAACTCACACACTTTTGATAGACTTAAAGGGGCAATCTGTAGTTGCTACATCCATTTTTGGACTTATAAATTATATATATATATATATATATATATATACTGCTCAAAAAAATAAAGGGAACACTTAAACAACACATCCTAGATCTGAATGAAAGAAATAATCTTATTAAATACTTTTTTCTTTACATAGTTGAATGTGCTGACAACAAAATCACACAAAAATAATCAATGGAAATCCAATTTATCAACCCATGGAGGTCTGGATTTGGAGTCACACTCAAAATTAAAGTGGAAAACCACACTACAGGCTGATCCAACTTTGATGTCATGTCCTTAAAACAAGTCAAAATGAGGCTCAGTAGTGTGTGTGGCCTCCACGTGCCTGTATGACCTCCCTACAACGCCTGGGCATGCTCCTGAAGAGGTGGCGGATGGTCTCCTGAGGGATCTCCTCCCAGACCTGGACTAAAGCATCCGCCAACTCCTGGACAGTCTGTGGTGCAACGTGGCGTTGGCAGATGGAGCGAGACATGATGTCCCAGATGTGCTCAATTGGATTCAGGTCTGGGGAATGGGCGGGACAGTCGATAGCATCAATGCCTTCCTCTTGCAGGAACTGCTGACACACTCCAGCCACATGAGGTCTAGCATTGTCTTGCATTAGGAGGAACCTAGGGCCAACCGCACCAGCATATGGTCTCACAAGGGGTCTGAGGATCTCATCTCGGTACCTAATGGCAGTCAGGCTACCTCTGGCGAGCACATGGAGGGCTGTGCGGCCCCCCAAAGAAATGCCACCCCACACCATGACTGACCCACCGCCAAACCGGTCATGCTGGAGGATGTTGCAGGCAGCAGAACGTTCTCCAAGGCGTCTCCAGACTCTGTCACGTCTGTCACGTCTGTCTCATGCTACCACTAGAGTGAAAGCACCGCCAGCATTCAAAAGTGACCAAAACATCAGCCAGGAAGCATAGGAACTGAGAAGTGGTCTGTGGTCCCCACCTGCAGAACCACTCCTTTATTGGGGGTGTCTTGCTATTTGCCTATAATTTCCACCTGTTGTCTATTCCATTTGCACAACAGCATGTGAAATTTATTGTCAATCAGTGTTGCTTCCTAAGTGGACAGTTTGATTTCACAGAAGTGTGATTGACTTGGAGTTACATTGTGTTGTTTAAGTGTTCCCTTTATTTTTTTGAGCAGTGTATATACAGTTGAAGTCGGAAGTTTAGATACACCCAAGCCAAATACATTTAAACTCAGTTTCACAATTCCTGACATTTAAACCGAGTAAAAATTCCCTGTCTTAGGTCAGTTAGAATCACCACTTTATTTTAAGAATGTGAAATGTCAGAATAATAGTAGAGAGAATTATTTATTTCAGCTTTTATGTATTCCATCACATTCCCAGTGGGTCAGAAGTTTACATACGCTCAATTAGTATTTGATAGCATTGCCTTTAAAATGTTTAACTTGGGTCAAACGTTTTGGGTAGCCTTCCACAAGCTTCCCACAATAAGTTGGGTGAATTTTGGCCCATTCCTCCTGACAGAGCTGGTGTGACTGAGTCAGGTTTGTAGGCCTCCTTGCTCGCCCATGCTTTTTCAGTTCTGCCCACAAATTTTCTATAGGATTGAGGTCAGGGCTTTGTGATGGCCACTCCAATACCTTGACTTTGTTGTCCTTAAGCCATTTTGCCACAACTTTGGAAGTATTTTTGCGGTCATTGTCCATTTGGAAGACCCATTTGCAACCAAGCTTTAACTTCCTGACTGATGTCTTGAGATGTTGCTTCAATATAACCATATACTTTTCTTTCCTCATGATGCCATCTATTTTGTGAAGTGCAGCAGTCCCTCCTGCAGCAAAGCACCCCCACAACATGATGCTGCTACCCCCGTGCTTCAAGGTTGGGATGGTGTTCTTCAGCTTGCAAGCGCCCCCCTTTTCCCTCCAAACATAATGATGGTCATTATGGCCAAACAGTTCTATTTTTGTTTCATCAGACCAGAGGACATTTCTCCAAAAAGTATGATCTTTGTCCCCATGTGCAGTTGCAAACCGTAATCTGGCTTTTTTATGGTGGTTTTGGAGCAGTGGCTGCTTCCTTGCTGAGCGGCCTTTCAGGTTATGTTGATATAGGACTCGTTTTACTGTGGATAGAGATACTTTTGTACCTGTTTCCTCCAGCATTTTCACAAGGTCTAGCAGCCAGCAGCATACCACCCTGCATCCCATTGCTGGCTTGCTTCTGAAGCTAAGCAGGGTTGGTCCTGGTCAGTCCCTGGATGGGAGACCAGATGCTGCTGGAAGTGGTGTTGGAAGGCAAGTAGGAGGCACTCTTTCCTTTGGTCTAAAAAAGATGCCAATGCCCCAGGGCAGTGATTGTGCAGGGTACTATCTTTCGGATGGGACATTAAACAGGTGTCCTGACTCTCTGAGGTCATTAAAGATCCCATGGCACTTATCGTAAGAGTAGGGGTGTTAACCCTGGTGTCCTGGCTAAATTCCCAATCTGGCCCTCATACCATCACTGCCACCTAATCATCCCCAGCTTCCAATTGGCTCATTCATCCCCCTCCTCTCCCCTGTAACTATTCCCCAGGTTGTTGCTATAAGTGTTCTCAGTCAACTTACCTGGTAAAATAACAGATAAATAAAAGGTTCTTTACTGTTGTTCTGGAATTGATTTGCACTTTTCGCACCAAAGTACGTTCATCTCTAGGAGACAGAACGTGTGTCCTTCCTGAGCGGTATGGCGGCTGCGTGGTCCCATGGTGTTTATACTTGCGTACTGTTGTTTGTACAGATGAATGTGGTACCTTCAGGCATTTGTAAATTGCTCCCAAGGATGAACCAGACTTGTGAAGGTCTACAAATGTTTTTCTGAGGTCTTGGCTGATTTATTTTTATATTCCCATGATGTCAAGCAAAGAGGCACTGAGTTTGAAGGTAGGCCTTGAAATACATCCACAGGTACACCTCCAATTGACTCAAATGATGTCAATCAGAAGCTTCTAAAGCCATGACATCATTTTCTGGAATTTTCCAAGCTGTTTAAAGGCACAGTCAACTTATTGTATGTAAACTTCTGACCCACTGGAATTGTGATACAGTAAATTATAAGTGAAACAATCTGTCTGTAAACAATTGTTGGAAAAATTACTTGCGTCATGCACAAAGTAGATGTCCTAACCGACTTGCCAAAATTATAGTTTGTTAACTAGAAATTTGTGGAGTGGTTGAAAAGCGAGTTTTAATGACTCCAACCTGTGTATGTAAACTTCCGACTTCAACTGTATATCCATTGACTCTTGAAGAATTTACATTTTAAATGCCTCATGAGCTTAGTTCAACTGTCACACTCCATGAAAACCCAAAATATAACCTTGTTTTTTTCCAATGTTTGTAAACAATGTAAATGTAAACAAACACTGTATAGCCTCTTAACATGGTTAAAACAATCATTTGATATCGTGGATGGTCAGTCCTTGCGTCCATAGCTCTGTCTATTAATCTGAGAGTGGTTACATTTCTCCAGGCCCATCCCTCAGATCTTCACCAAAACAGAGGCGGGGCGGCCGTTTTGTGGATTTCTGGATTTACCCTTTAATCTGTGGATTTGCCCTTTAAACAGCTGTCACCAACAAAAAGGTAAACAATAGGCCTATAGCAAATGCAGCATTTGGCATTCATTTTTCACATGTAAATTGCACTTTTCAGTAGTGCTCAAAGCATGCCATTCCATGAGCGCAGCATTTATTTTTCAACTAGAATCAATGAGCCCAATCAGTCCCCCATGACAACAAAATCATAAACAACAGAATAGGGCTGGCTAATTAGTCCTTAGTTTTGGGGTCATGCTCAGGTAAAACAATTTTGCTAATGTATACTTCCATATTTTCAAGTCCTATTCTTGAAGATCAAGGGGTGTAACATTTATTGGAATGACTGGAATTCTGATAGACTTTGATAGACTGGTTTTTAATGTAAAGATATAATTTAATCGTATTATTATATGTAGTAGAAAGCGATGGGTTAGAAGAGGCCTACATAACCAACCCATAAAATGTATCATCCATATTTGGCTAGCTATGTAAACTTTCACATTGATTTATCCAGCAATAGATGTCGTTCAATTGGTAACATACAAATCTGTCTTCTTCTAATGCCTCTTAAGGGGAAAGTCATCTAAAAGTAACGGAATGTAATCAGATTACGCTACTGAGTTTGGGTAATGCAAAAGTTACGTTACTGATTACTATTTTGGACAGGTAACTAGTAACTGAGACGGATTACATTTAGAAAGTAACCTACCCAACCCTGCCCCCACACCATCACACCCCCTCCTCCATGCTTCACGGTGGGAACCACACATGCAGAAATCATTTGTTCACCTACTCTGCGTCTCACAAAGACACAGCGGTTGGAACCAAAAATCTCACATTTGGACTCATCAGACCAAATGACAGATTTCCACCGGTCTAATGTCCATTGCTCGTGTTTCTTGGCCCAAGCAAGTCTCTTCTTATTATTGGTGTCTTTTAGTAGTGGTTTCTTTGCAGCAATTTGACCACGAAGGCCTGATTCACACAGTCTCCTCTGAACAGTTGATGTTGAGATGTGTTTGTTACTTGAACTATGTGAAGCATTTATTTGGGCTGCAATCTGAGGTGCAGTTAACTCTAATGAACATATCCTCTGCAGCAGAGGTAACTCTGGGTCTTCCTTTCCTCTGGTGGTCCTCATGAGAGCCAGTTTCATCATAGCGCTTTATGGTTATTGCAACTGCACTTGAAGAAACTTTTAAAGTTGTTGAAATGTTACGGATTTTCTGACCTACATGTCTTAAAGTAATGATGGACTGTCGTTTCTGTTTGCTTATTTGGTGTGGCAGGTAGCCTAGTGGTTAAAACATTGGGCCAGTAACCGAAAGGTTGCTGGATTGAATCCCCGAGCTGACAAGGTAAAAATCTGTTGTTCTGCCCCTGAACAAGGCAGTTAACCTACCGTTCCCCGGTAGGCCATCATTGTAAGTAAGAATTTGTTCTTAACTGACTTGCCTGGTTAAATTAAAATATATATATATAATTTCAGCAGTTCTTGCCATAATATGAACTTTGTCTTTTAGCTGTCATCAAGGCAAAGGGTGGCTACTTTGAAGAATCTCAAATACATTTTGATTTGTTTAACACTGTTTTGGTTACTACATGATTCCATATGTGTTATTTCATAGTTTTGATGTCTTCACTATTATTCCTCAATGTAGAAAATAGTAAAAATAAAGAAACCCTGGAATGAGTAGGTGTGTCCAAACTTTTGACTGGTATTGTATATCCACTGCGTCGAGCATGATCCTAACAAAAATCCCCACTTTGTAATTGCGACAATTTGTTTTCAACCTACTGGTGGGAGTAGGTGTGTGTGTGTGTGTGTGTGTGTGTGTGTGTGTGTGTGTGTGTGTGTGTGTGTGTGTGTGTGTGTGTGTGTGTGTGTGTGTGTGTGTGTGTGTGTGTGTGTGTGACAGGTGTCTGCCAGGCCACAATGAAGGTGTGGGGGAGGTCCATAATGGGTGGAGGGGGGAGGTCCTGTCTACACTCCCAGGGTGGGCGCAGGGGAGTAGGTGTGTAGTAGGTGTGTGTGTGAGAGAGAGTAGGTGTGTGTGTGAGAGAGAGAGAGAGATAGAGGGTTTGTGTGTGTTACACACTGTACCCTCATTCAACCTTTCAAATGTAGCTATGACAACAGGGACACATGATACGGAGCTGCTAGTGTGCAAATATGTGTGATATTCTAGTGTGTGTGTGTGTGCATGTATATGTGCGTGTGTGTGTTTTGATTCTGTTCAAATATATTCTGAGTGTGTGTACAAGTCTTTAGTCACCAGATGATGGCTCAACTGCTAGAGAAACCACTGGACCATTCATCTGCAGCTGGCTGCATTCATCACAGCCCTTCATGATCAGTGAGGATTACCACTCACTCTACTGGCAGAAGTCCTCTGTGCGTGTGCATGTGCGTGTGCGTGCGCACATGCATTCTCCCATTCTGTGTCCTAGAAGGGAAGTGTAATCTCTTGGGGAAAGTGGATGGTGTCAGCACCATGCTCGGCTGTGCCTGTAACATAGTATTTATAGAGGATGAGGAAGCAACACTCCTGCTGTACCTAATGGCTATATCCTATGGTGCCACACAGTAGGGTGCCACACCAAATGGCACCCTACTCCCTATATAGTGCACTACTTTTGACCAGGGCCCTATGGGCTCAAGGGCTTTAATCATAAGTTGTGCACTTTCTAGGGAATAGGGGGCCATTTGGGAGGCAGCCCAGGAAGCAAGTGCTCCAATGGTAGAGGGGGTGTGAGATTCCCTGTGCCCCAGTGGCTCAGATGCTGTTACTATAATTCTTGGGACCGAGGAAGAGAAAGTTGCAAAATAGCAGGGTACAGTTTAGACTTGTGGGTCTCTCTTCCTCCTTTGGCATGCGTTAGGTCAGTGTCTAAAATAAGTTCTGGGCGTCAAAGTCTGCCAGAGACAGCAAGCAGGCCAAGGCAACTCGGTGGCTGTTTTCAGCTTAAGCAAATAAAGTTGATCTGCCCATGAGAACGAACCTGGGTTGACTATGTAATAGAATATGAGCTGTTATTGTTGTGGTCAAATTTTCATGACGTCATCGGAAATGTCTCCACTCTGTGCGCAACATGAGCCAATGCTAAGGATATAGGAGGACAGTCTTAGACCTGGGACAAAACAAATATAAAATACTTTCAAATACTTGAGGTGTGCTTGATTTACTTTGCCCAGTACTAGAACCAATGGAGTAGCCTCTAAAACAGTGCAGAGCTATATCAAGCACATCCATTTGACTGATGTAGTTGAAGCATGCAGGTCTGTTGTACAGCTACAACTGTTATTGTTGTGGTCGGATGTTTATGCCAGTGGATATGGCTCTACTCCATGCCAATGCTGAAGAGATATAATGAATTGTCAGGAGATGGGATGTATAGACAGACACATCAACTGACAATGTCCTAATATGGATGCCGTACCCATCAGAACAGGTCAGGGTGTTGTTATTCTCCTGTAATTATGGCTGCATACAGTTTACTTTAGGCACTATTCTTTGTGTTCGGTTATAGAGCTACGTTGATTGCAAAGTCTGCTCCCTCAGGACATTCGATTCTGCTGCCCTTCAGAATATACTGTAGAAGGTTCCTTTGAGTTCAAAGAAGCCCTCTGCCATGCCAAATTACACACTAGTATTTCCTAAAAGAGAATTCAGAAACAGATCCCACATTTTATTAACGTGGTAAAGTTATCTTTGTTATATGGAGCTTTCACTTTTCCGTCTAATTTAGCTGCGAAGGGTCTTGGTCGATTCCCTCTAATTGTGGCTTTAGGTTTTTTCCTAACCCCCTGGGCAGTAAAGAATATACATGGTTATGTTATAATTTTATGTCAGGAGACAGCTTTTTCATATGAGCAATGCAGATATTGCATTAAGACGATAAAAGAGTTAGGACTTTCACTGCTGTCACATAGAAGAGATGTTTTTAAGAATGTACAAATCACATTGGAATATATATATATATATATTGACACTTTGCTAAGCCACATGCCAGAGACGGACTGGCCATAGAGCAACTCTGGCAAATGTCAGATAGGCTGGTTGAAATTGTTCGTTTGGCTATTAATAGGGTCCTCAAGAAAAAAAATTGGCTGGTGTGGGGACCTCAAGGGAAAAATGGTCCGGTGTGTTAGACATGCCCCGGTTGTTTCCTGGTCCCAGTCCACCCCTGGAACATGAGTAATGATTCAACACTTCAAATGGCAGAATGATTTTAGAATGTAGTCACATGGCAAAACTGTCTCATGGACACATTACAAGAGAAAATAGGCCTAGCCATGTAGAAAATACAACAGTGCTTCTCTGCCAGTCTAAACCCCATCTGACCTTAATCTTCCATGTTCAATACTTCTCATCTCTACTAAAAATGAAATCGGATGACTTCACACAGCACTGATTGGCAGGTAATCCTGTTTGAAGGGGGAAATCAGAGTTTGGATACCGAACCATACTGTAATCCGTTTAGATACACAGTCCAGATATGGATTTCAGATTTATTTTTTATTTTATACATGTTATCTAGAGATTTAATTATGTAACAAAAGTGAAAGTGCTTCAGTTGGTGCATTTGGTGCTTCTGGTGCATTGTAGTAGTTTTGTGACACTGTGCATACGGGGAATATTAGGCCTAGATGGTGAACAACGTCCTGCCTCAATTAATGTGCTGTGTGTTCACTGCGTTCTTGGGCTGAGCTCATAGTAGGCCTTGTTCATTTCTAATAAGCTCCTGAGATGCAGGCATGCCTCGTAATAGAATGGTTGATGATACTGTACATCATCATACCTAATGGAAACTAGAAACATCCTCACTCTTTTGAGACAGAGGTTGATCTCTGCCAGGTATCCATGGCGACAGATGTTATCTTTTAATTGCTGGATTGCCTCCTTACCAGTTTGGTTGAGTTCCAAATGGTACCCTTTTCCCTTTGCATGTATAGTGCTTTACTTTTGACCAGGGCCCATAGGAGTCAAAAGTAGTAGACTACAATATATAGTGAATAGGATGCCATTTGAGATGCACCATTTGGAAACCACTCTCTGATGTAGAATGTAATATGCTAAGGGACCCTATCCATCAACTGAGATTCAAGGATAAATCAAATCCATCATTCAAAAAATGTACTTGACACAACAATGATTGCAGTGTTAAACGCAATTACATAATAACTCATATGTTTGGACTTAACCTGGTAACCCGTTATTGAATATAAGAATGCCTTGTAGATTATTGCTATTATTTTGGAAAAATTAAATACAAAAAATTGAATTTTGTCCAAAAGACTAGTATCCATTGAAGCGGTCCTGGGCCCACCCGGGTGCACGTTTTAGTTGTGCACTACTGTAGCACTACACAGCTGATTCAAATGATCAAAGCTTGATGATGAGTTGGTTATTTGAATCAGCTGTGTAGTGCTAGGGGGAAAAACTAAAATGTGCACCCAGGGTGGGGTGTGGGGGGGGGGGGGGGATCGGTAGTGATTGTTTGACAGCTGTGAATGGCACCTTTACAAGGTAAAGTAGTGTCATTAATCAGGTCCTGTAATTCCTTTGGGTTTAAGTTCTACATAGAGATGCTAACAGACTGTAAAGCAGGGTCATTTTCATTTCCTTCATCGACTAAACAGAACCCCTGGGCATAGAGTTGACTGTTAAAACCAGTCATTACTTACCTCTTTAAATCATCCTCCAGGTAGACTACAAATGTAAAAGCAATAGACCGATGGTCGGCAGCCTTGTCACGAGGCAAACCAACGTTTTGCTGAGCAACACTACTCATTGACTCAAACCCAATAAGGGTTATTTGTGTCAACTTTCTATAGTGCTTGAAGATATGAAATACTCCCATCTCACTGCCTTTGCTTTTAAATGACTACAATTTGAATCGTGGAAGTGCACAAAGATGGCCAGTCTACAGTTTGACGTCGTCTAGCACTCTGAACGCTGCTATTATTCTACCACACACTTTCACTCAATGCTTTGTTTGCTAACATCAGCAGTTTAATTTAATCCATTTAATCCAAAAAACTATAAGATGCACATTGTAGGATCTGTAGGATCTGAATTTGATCAATATTGTCACAGCAAAAATAATCCTGCAGCAACAGGATTTGAACATTTATTCCATAAGGTTGTTTGATCGGTGGTTATGCTATTAGCTGGCCAAAAGTAGGCTACATGAAAGCGCAATACTGTTAATATAACCGTGTGTTAAACATAGGTTTTCAGTAAATGTATGTAAATCACGAAGCTCATCTGCATTTCCTGCGAGGCAGGAAAATTCTCAGCAACAAAAGAGTGATCAAATTAAGATCCTATACCTGTATGTGCATGATACATTGTACTGTGGCACGTGCATGGGTGCTAAATGATATTGTGCTCCTCCCATTGTGCAAGACTTAGTATTCTTCAAGGCCAACTAAGCTTTGGCTCTCTTCAATAGGAAATATGGGATTCAGCGGTGCCACAATCCATGCAGTTGCCATGGAAATTGCAACACTCAAAGGTTGCTGAAAAGCCTTTGTTTTATTAAATGTCTAGTAAAAAATGACAAAGAAACAAGTGGGCGTCTGGCTGGAAGGACGTTGGATTGGATTTTGATTTATTCCCAGTGCATGTGTCAAGGCATTTAGTAATGAAGACAAATGGCTCCGAGTTGATGTTTAGTCAGAAGTTGTGGTTAAACACATTGGGTATGTTAGCTAGAAGGGTAAAAATGTATTACTACTTTACCCACAAATCAGTGCCCTGTTTTCTATGGACAAAATCAACTCCATTCACTTACATTGGCTGTGGTCGATTATCATTAGAAAGTCTGTAGCTGTGCAAGTATGTAATTACAGATCCCAATTACCATGGAGTATTGTTTCACAAGTATTGTTGTTACACCACTGTACTTGAAAATGTAATTACACTGTAAGGACAAAGTCATGTAAATTGTTACCGAAATTACCGTTTCTGAATTAGGCCAGTATATTCACTGTACATTTGTTTGTGTATGATGTGTATGATGTCATCTATATGATGGATATGATGTCATCGACAGGGCATTCGGAAAGTATTCAGACCCTTTCCCTTTTTCCACATATTGTTACGTTACAGCCTTATTCTAAAATGGATGAATTTTTTTTCCCCTCATAAATCTACACATAAATCTGATGACAAAGTGAAAAAAAAGTTTTTTAGAAATGTTAGCAAATTTATTACAAATAAAAAACTGAAAATCCTTATTTACATAAGTATTCAGACCCTTTGCTATGAGACTCGAAATTGAGCTCAGGTGCATCCTGTTTCCATTGATCATCTTTGAGATGTTTCTACAACTTGGACAATCATCTCTGCAGCACTCCACCAATCAGGCCTTTGTGGTAGAGTGGCCAAACGGAAACCACTCCTCAGGAAAAGGCACATGACAGCCCCCTTGGAGTTTGCCAAGAGGCACAGATCTAGGGAAAGGTACCAAAACATTTCTGCGGCATTGAAGGTCCCCAAGAATACAGTGGCCTCCATCATTCTTAAATGGAAGAAGTTTGGAACCACCAAGACTCTTCCTAGAGCTGGCCGCCAGGCCTAACTGTGCAATCGGGGGAGAAGGGCCTTGGTCAGGGAGGTGACCAAGAACCCGATGGTCACTCTGACAGAGCTCCAGATTTCCTCTGTGGAGATGGGAGAACCTTCCAGAAGGACAATAATCTCTGCAGCACTCCACCAATCAGGCCTTTATGGTAGAGTGGCCAGACCGAAGCTACTCCTCAGGAAAAGGCACATGACAGCCCGCTTGGAGTTTGCCAAAAGGCACCTAAAGGAGAAACAAGATTCTCTGGTCTGATGAAACCAAGATTGAACTCTTTGGCCTGAATGACAAACATCATGTCTGGAGGAAACCTGGCATGAACGGAGTAAAGTACAGAGAGATCCTTGATTAAAACCTGCTCCAGAGCACTCAGGACCTCAGACTGGGGGCGAAGGTTCACCTTCCAACCGGACAACGACCCTAAGCACACAGCCAAGACAATGCAGGTGTGGCTTTGGGACAAGTCTCTGAATATCCTTGAGTGGCCCAGCCAGAACCTGGACTTGAAGCCCAATCGAACATCTCTGGAGAGACCTGAAAATATCTGTGCAGGGATGCTCCCCATCCAACCTGACAGAACTTGAGATGATCTGCAGAGAAGAATGGGAATAACTCCCCAAATACAGATGTGCCAACCTTATAGCGTCATACCCAAGAAGACTTGAGGCTGTAATCACTGCCAAAGGTGCTTTAACAAAGTACTGAGTAAAGGGTCTGAATAGTTATCTAATGTGATATTTCTGTGTTTTATTTTGTAATTATGGGGTATTGTGTGTAGATTGATGAGGGGGAAAATTATTGAATCAATTTTAGAAAAAGGCTGTAAAGTAACAAAATGTGGAAAAAGTCAAGGGGTCTGAATACTTTCCGAATGCACTGTATAGGATGGGTATGATGTCATCTATGTGATGTGTATGATGTCATCTATGTGATGTGTATGATGTCATCTATGTAATGTGTATGATGCCTTCTATATAATTTGTATGATGTCATCTATGCAGAGTTTGGGTATGAAGATCAAAACAACTCCTTATGGCGTAGAGTTCCCGCCAACCAATCCAAATCAATATTAATTATTAAACATCCTTTCATTCAAGCACATTTCTAAATATACATGCATGAATCTCTCACATAAATCATAAATGAATCTGATGTGCTCATTGGCATAATAATAAAAAAAATCCTGAGCCAAGAATTGCTTAGAACTGAATCCATGAAACTGTTTACGCCTCAGTCAGAGGATCATGCTAACGGAGAAAAGTTTATAAAAAAGGAGGGTCATATCCGTGGATGTGTCCCAAATGGCACCTTATTCCCTTTATAGAGCACTACCCATAAGACTCTGTTCAAAAGCAGTGCACTATATAGGGAATAGGGTGTCATTTGGGATGCAGACCCTGTCTCAGAGTCGCCCATTAATAAAACATGCAAGGCAAGATGGAGAATGAGAGTTCAGAGCTGCGCTGCGTGGGGCAAAGGAGGGACACCAGCTAACTCATTAGGCCTGCCTGACTCTCTGCATATCCTGAAAGAAAATGGAAAACATACTTGATAAATTAATATATATCCTAAATATACTGTATCTATAAATGGCTCACCCTGTATGGTCAATGACTTGAAATGCATTTATTTATATGCAGGCAAAATATCAATTTCAGTGGTTTACGTGGGATATTTATTCATTTATTTTTGTTGAAGAAATAAAAGAAGGTTTTAGTAAAAGACATGTATGCTTTGGTTTGGATGGGTATCATTTGATAATCCACAAAGTACCGCAATGATCAGTAACAATCCATCCTTATTGGTTGAAGTACGGTGAATTTTCCCCTAGACGCTGATTCCCACTAATGATTATGGTTAGGATTGGGGAAGGGGAAGCTGATCTTAGAGCTTTACATTACGTTCGGGAAACTTCCTTCCGGAGAGTACTGATTGGGTAAATATGACCATAATAATCAATGTCGTCCATTCCATGCCTGCTTGTTTTCAATAGTCCTGTGTGGTGTGGAATATATTTCCTTAGTCAGTTGAAATCCATCCTGTAGAGATGACTCCACTGTTGAACAAGTAAAGAAACACATTTACAGAAATGGTTCATTCTATTTTAGCTTTCCCTCTTCAAATAATCCTCAGAGTAAACCACCATAACCTTCGGGTGTGTCCACCTTATTTAAACAGATGTGAGCGTTGGTAATTAATGAGGTCTCACCAAGTGGGCGGGAGAGTAAGCATCCGTTTCAAAACACCAAGCCAAGTTCTCAATGGTACCATATTCCCTAGGCAGTGTACTACTTTCGACCAGGCCTGAAATCCCCCTTGCTCTCTCCTCTCTCGCCGGTGTCCAGTAGGGTTGATGCGTCACAATGCCCTGTTGATTTTTAATTAACTCAGCCTGCAAGGGAACGAGTCGCACATCCAAACCCGGAGCACAATGCATCTCTCCCCGCCTCATCATAGCAAGGATGATGCAATTCATGCAATTTTATGATCCACTGAATGCAATCACTGGGCTGTCACTGTTACATGCTATATGTCTCTACTTGTGATGAATGTACTCTCCCGACTTTGATCTGGTTTATTCCTCACAGGATAGCACATTATAGAGGATGCCTGTGATGAATATGGAAATATACGGTATATTATGGCAGGGTTCCCCAACTGGCAGCCGCGGTGTTTTTATTTTGGCCTCCCCAAGTTTTCTGAGCAAAAAATACCAGGAAGTTAGGTTTGCCATCAAATGCTCCCTAGCATTAGCACAATTACTGGAAGTCTATGGGTATTTGCTTGCATGCTAGTAGATACCCATAGACTTCCAGTCATTGCGCTAACACTAGTTAACATCGGCTCGAGAAACTACCTCTAACTTCCTTCATACTGGACACAGAGACATAAAAATGGTATCCACAAGTTCATCTGACTGTGGGGAAGTAGATAAAGGGCCTCATTGCCAAAATCCCCAAGTATCCCTTTAATTATGCATTTGAAATGAAAAATGATCCACAGTATACAGCATTGTGGAAATCCATACTCTCTGCCATACAAATACACTGTGGCCATGCAGTCAGTATCCCTACTGTAAGGGTGTTGGCTGTTCATCAGTCCTGAGTTGTTGCCCTGGAAATACAGTTTGACAGTTAGGAGGCTGCCACCGCATTTATCTAGTCCTCCTACATTATTTAGTCGTTCCACATGATCTAGTCCTCCTTCATTATCTAGTCCTCCTACATTATCTAGTTCTCTTACGTTATCCAGTCCTCCTAGGAGGAGGAGGAGGAGGAGGTACTTGGGTGTTTTTTCTTTTCACTCTCTTTCACACAATTTGAGGTGTGACCCCATTTGAAATAGCAGGGTGAGGGAGGGAGGGAGGGCCACCTCCTCCCACTGTGTCCTTCCCCAACCCCCTCCCTCTGGATAAATAAACACTGGAACTGAGCTACTGGCTGGGACCACGAAGAGAGAAGGGGGAGGAGGAGTGAAGGGAGAGGGGGGAGGAGTGAAGGGAGGTAGAGGAGGAGGAGTGAGGAGAGGGGGAGGAGGAGTAAGGGGAGGACGGGGAGGAGGAGAGAGGAGAGGGGGAGGAGGAGTGAGGGAGGATGAGGAGAGGTGAGGGGAGGAGGGGGAGGAGGAGTGAAGGGAGGAGGAGTGAGGGGGATGAGGAGTGAAGGGAGGAGGAGTGAATGGAGGAGGAGTATAGGGAGGAGAGTGAATAGAGGGTGGAGAGTGAGGAGCGGGAGGAGAGGAAGGTAGTAGGGAAGGAGTCATAGAGGCAGCTGACCCGTCCACCTGGGAAGCAGCAGGGTCCGAGAGAGGGGGGAGGAAGAGATGGGGGAGAGGGGGAGAGGATGGAGAAGGTGGAGAGGAGGGAGTGGAAGAGGAAAGGTAGAGTGAAAGACTGAAAGGATTGAAAAGGTGAAAGAGCAGGACGCTACGGTGTGGTGGGGCAGCTGTCTCTATAGAAGCACTCTCTGGTTCCCACCTGTATAAGGTATCAGTTCCTGGCAAGGCTGTTTGGTTGGCGTGGGCAGAGGGATCGGGTGACCAGGTGAGTTGAGTGGGTGCTGGTCTGTGTGTAGGGGCTCACTGTTTTTATCTACAGCCATTAGATTAGACCGCTCCCGAGTGGTGCAGTGGTCTAAGGCAATGCATGTCAGTGCAAGAGGCGTCACTCAATCCCTGGTTCGAATCCAGGCTGAATCACATGCGGCCGTGATTGGGAGTCAGATAGGGCGGCGCACAATTGGCCCATCGTCGTCCGGGTTTGGCCGGGGTAGGCTGTCATTGTAAATAAGAATTTGTTCTTAAATGACTTGCCTAGTTAAATAAAGGTTAAATATAAAAATACATCTGTGAGTATCTGTGGGTCAGGAGAAGGGAAAGAAGAGTCAGAGCATCAGGTTACAGCAGAGGCTATATTCTTTACTTTAAGTTAGCTTTAAGAGGTTGGCGTGGAGGGCGTACTCGGGTTACCAGGTGAGGGGCTGTTAAAGGAGGTAGTGTGTGTCCGCAGGTGCCATCTCTCCCTAAGCAGCCCTACTGTGAGTCAGGGGAGGAAGGTAGGACACAGGAGGGTGCATCTCAAATGGCACCCTATGGGCACTGGTCAAAAGCAGTGAACTGTAGAAAATAGGATGCCATTTGGGACGCGCCCACAGAGAGGGGTAAAAGGAGGGCATTGAGTGAGAAGAGATTATGTTCATAAAAACAGGAGGGAAACTAGATAGCCAAAATGCCATTAAAGGGACATTGAGAGATTCCTGTAAGCTGGAATTGAGTGACAGGGAAGGAAGTAGGTGACAGACATTAAGCTGAAGTCAGTTTATATTTGACTCTTAAAGCTGTAATATGTAACTTTTTGGGTGACCCAACCAAATTTATAGATCTGTCTTTCTCATTGAAAGCAAGTCTAAGAAGCGGTAGATATGCTCTATGTGTTCTATTTCTATGCTTCCCATTCTTTTACTTTCAGTTTTGTACACCAGCTTCAAACAGCTGAAAATACTATGTTTTTGCTTATGGAAAATATATTTCACAGCGGTTTAGATGGTACAATGATTCTCCGTGTCCCAAATGGCACCCTATTCCCCTCATTAGGGCTCTGGTCAAAAGTAATGCACCGTAGAGGGAATATGGTGGTGCCATGTCAGACACAGGCACTGTCTGAGCTGCAGCTCTCTGCTTCTTGTGTTTACACAGCAGCTGAACAGGAGACCGCAGCAGATCAACAGGAGACCACAGCAGATCAACAGGAGACCACAGCAGCTCAACAGGAGACCACAGCAGCTCAACAGGAGACCACAGCAGCTCAACAGGAGACCACAGCAGCTCAACAGGAGACCACAGCAGCTCAACAGGAGACCACAGCAGCTGAACAGACCACAGCAGCTCAACAGGAGACCACAGCAACTCAACAGGAGACCACAGCAGCTCAACAGGAGACCACAGCAGCTCAACAGACCACAGCAGCTCAACAGGAGACCACAGCAGCTCAACGGGTGTCGTGGAATTATTGTAATCAGAAGGAGAGACTTTCACATTTCATCAAAACAAGTAACTTTATTATGCAATTACTGCAGTAATGGAGCTGGTTGGTAACCACCCCTGGAGGTGATCACTGAGAACTCAATGAGCGGATATGAGCCACAGCATTTTATAGCAAAGTCCATCCTCCTGGATGTTCATGACAAACAACAGATGTATGGAATGGGTCACAAGTTTACAAATAATTCACAGCAAACAGTATCTGCTGTAAATACTGTCCTCATTGTGTAGAAACCAGGGTCTGGCCCTGAGCCATCTCTCCCTGGTACCTTATAGAACAGAAACATTAACTCATGCTATGGAATACGATCTCTTTAGGTTTATCACCCAAAGACATCGTACATCTTCTGTCAGTGTTAAATCTCCCAGAGGCCCATCCTCAGTAGAAGACACACACAGATGAGTGTTCTAACAACCCCTTATTCTGTTGCATAAAACAACCACCACATGCAATTACAGTATTATAACATAATCTTGCAATTTTGCTCTTACACAGGAGACTACAGCAGATCGACAGGAAACCACATCAGCTCAACAGGAGACCACAGCAGCTCAACAGGAAGCTACACAGCAGCTCAACAGGAAGCTACACAGCAGCTCAATAGGAAGCTACACAGCAGCTCAACAGGAAGCTACACAGCAGCTCAACAGACCACAGCAGCTCAACAGGAAGCTACACAGTAGATCAACCTGAAGCTACACAGCAGCTCAACAGGAGACCACAGCAAATCAACAGGAAGCTACACAGCAGATCAACAGGAAGCTACACAGCAAATCAACAGGAAGCTACACAGCAGCTCAACAGGAAGCTACACAGAACCTCAACAGGAGACCACAGCAGCTCAACAAGAGACCACAGCAAATCAACATTAAGCTACACAGCAGATCAACAGGAGACAACAGCAGCTTAACAGGACGCTACACAGCAGATCAACAGGAAGCTACACAGCAGAAAAACAGGAAGCTACACAGCAGATCAACAGGAGACCACAGCAGCTCAACAGGAAGCTACACAGCAGCTCAACAGGAAGCTACACAGCAGATCAACAGGACACCACAGCAGCTCAACAGGAAGCTACTAAGCAGCTCAACAGGAGACCACAGAAGCTCAACAGGGGACCACAGCAGAACCAGGGGGTTCTGGCGCTCAACATGACTCCACCAAATACTCCACTAGCGTGTCTAAGTGTGTGTGCGTATGTGCCTGTGTGTGCCTGAGTCTGTCTGCGTGTGTGTATGTTTGTGTGTGCCTGTCTATGTCTGTGTGGTGGGGGAGTAGGATAACGTGCTGTGTCAACACACACACACACACACACACACACACACACACACACACACACACACACACACACACACACACACACACACACACACACACACACACACACACACACACACACACACACACTCCAGCCAGACAGCCGGGGCAGAAGAATAAACACAGACACACCCTCAGGAAAACCGCCCCCTCACATCCTCATCCTCCTCCCAGATCGTGTGTCACGCTCCCCGTTCGTTGCCCTTGGTGAGGACAGAATAACTAACAGACCAAGGGTTTTGTTGTAGCTAAGACTAGCTACTGTGAAATGTGTTTTGATAGGGCCTGTGGGCAATCTGGGCATCTACAGTTAAACGAAGCCGTGGGTGGGGGAGGCATTGGAATAACATTGTTACTGCTGTCCGGTAACACTGGGTGTGCATCCCAAATGGCACTCTATTCCCATTTATACTGCATTACTTCAGGCTTTGGTCAAAAGTAGTGCACTTGATAGGAAGTAGGGTGCTATTTGGGACGTAACACTGGATTAGGATACCGTTAAGAAGTAGGAAAGGTTATGCTGCTGCTGCTGTTTATTTTGGTGACAGGAGAAATCTGAGGGGAATATGAGAAAGCAGGCAGAAAGGGTGTAGTACATGTGAAAACTACTATAAATCTTTCCTGCACCACTATATCAAAACATGCCATGAAATCTACTTGTCTCTTTAGTTTTTCCACTGTCTCTTTCATTTTGGTGTAGACATACATCATGAAGTCACATGCTCTTTAACGTCCTCAAGTAGAAGTGTGGAGGGGGGATGGGGGTCATGTATGAGACAGGCGCCCCTGCGCCCACCCTTGGAGTGTAGACAGGACCTCCCCCCTCCACCCATTATGGACCTCCCCCACACCTTCATTGTGGCCTGGCAGACACCTGTCACACACACACACACACACACACACACACAAATCATTTTATTTTTTTTGCTGTCCAGAACTAATCTTAATCTGGGTCTGGGAATCTGTCTGTTGATGTTTGCTTTCCATTTAGTCTCTTTGAGGAGAAGCAGTCTGATGGGTTTAAGAACTTGGTTGCTGTCTACAGGAAGTTTAAATATTACACGTGAGCTGTAGCTCAGAGCATCAGAGGTTAATCTAACTCTGTAACTCTGCAGAGAGTAAAAGAAAGATTCAATACTTTTTTTAGCTGGTCACGCCAGAAAATGGACAGTATGTTGACAGTATGAGCTATGTCAAGAATCAAACCTTTGTACCTGAATACAGCAGCACCAAGCTACAAGTCTAACATGTAGTGCAGGCAAATTCAAATCTGGACCTCAAAGCCAGTTCCACTGCTGATTTTCATTGTTCCCTTCTAATCATTGACTCATTTAGACCTGGGACACCAGGTGGGTGCAATTCATTATCAGGTAGAACAGGTAAAACAACCAGTCTGGAAAACCAGCAGTACTCCGGACCTCCAGGCTCAGATTGGAATACGCCTGCTGAAGTGTATCGGAGTTAATGCTAGAAATAGTTAGCATTAGTAATAGTTCCTGAGGGAAATAGCTAGCATTAGTAATAGTTCCTGAGGGAAATAGTTAGCATTAGTAGTAACACCCGAGGGAAATAGTTAGCATTAGTAATAATACCTGAGGGAAATAGTTAGCATTAGTAGTAATACCCGAGGGAAATAGTAAGCATTAGTAGTGATACCTGAGGGAAATAGTTAGCATTAGTAGTAATACCTGAGGGAAATAGTTAGCATTAGTAGTAATACCTGAGGGAAATAGTTAGCATTAGTAGTGGTACCTGAGGGAAATAGTTAGCATTAGTAGTAATACCCGAGGGAAATAGTTAGCATTAGTAGTGATACCTGAGGGAAATAGTTAGCATTAGTAGTAATACCTGAGGGAAATAGTTAGCATTAGTAGTGATACCTGAGGGAAATAGTTAGCATTAGTAGTAATACCCGAGGGAAATAGTTAGCATTAGTAGTGATACCTGAGGGAAATAGTTAGCATTAGTAGTAATACCCGAGGGAAATAGTTAGCATTAGTAGTGGTACCTGAGGGAAATAGTTAGCATTAGTAGTGGTACCTGAGGGAAATAGTTGGCAGACAAGCTGTGGGCTTTTTATGGTAGCTTCAAAGCCTCAAAGGCAGACTATAAAGAATGGAAGGTGGCTGCAGTTCGGTCCAAAGTACAATGTGACTGGTATTTCTCTCAGGGTGTTCGACATGAAGGCAAGGCGCTCATTCAGGATACGTTGGTTGAGTCAGAGCTCATTTACTCACTGTATCCACACATTTTGTAATTAACAACCTTGGTTACATCAATGTGACTGATAATTACTTAATTGAACCTGAACTGGCCGTTTAGGGTATGTCTAATTGCGTTTCGGGAAATGTAATGTGTGTTATGGTCCACTACGCCTTACGGTAAGTGGCCCTGATGGATTAAGGTTATTTGCGTTTGGCTCGGTTACCAGTCTAAATAGGTGTTTTGTTTGTATGTAGATAGGAGAATAAAAAGAGGTTGCTCTCAGGCAGAGTGAAGGGAAATGGATACATTACAACAGTAATGTTAATGTTGATAGCAATAGTGTTGATAGTTAGTAATATTGATGTTGATGATTTTCTTGTTCATAATGACTAGTCACTGATATTAATCTTGTCTCTCTCCCATCTTCCTATGTGTTCCTGAGGTTGATAATAGTCTGAACAGGCACACTATTCCCTAACTGGCACACTATTCCACCCTATTCCCCTATAGGAAATAGGGTGCCATTTTGAACACAGTTATAGTGTATAAACCATTCTGTAGCTTGTCCTAGGAGCAAGGGTGGTCCCAACTAGCATGGTCCAAACCATCCTGACATTCTGTAGCGAAATAGAATGTAAGCTCGAGAGATCAGGATGGTTCGTACGAGGCGAACAAAGTCACCTATGGATTTCATATAGGATTTGTTATTGGTCTCTTAATCTCAATTCTCAGCCACTAGTTGAGCAAGTACATTCAAGATAGAGTCTGACCCCAAGTGCAAAACTTTACATTTTAGTTGACACTTTTATCCAGAGCTATTTACAGGAGCAAATAGGGCACATTGACAGATTTTTCACCCAGTCGGCTTGAGGATTAGAACCAGCCAACTTTCGTTTACTGGCTCAACACTCTTAACTGCTAGGCTACCTGCCACCCTGTAAATATGTAGGGTTTATGTTGTGTGTTTCACTGATACACTCTCCTTTTGGGAGAATAACATGACTATAGAGATGGAGCGCCGGAGGCTAATAATATGTGATGACAGATTGTGCAATCACTCCTGTGTCATTTTCATAGAATCTGGAGGAAGATGCCTTAGTGGCTCGGAAAAGGGTGACCGTATTAGAATTCCATGCAGCTCCGAGAGTGTCGCCACATAATTATTCCACATAAAGGGAGAACTGCACTTTATTTCAAGGCCCATAAAATCGACAGCCTGTGGGGCTGAGTCTGATAAGCTACACAGTTAACTCAAGGAAGAGAGTAATGCCCCCCTGTGCCTTCTCTCTGTCAACGGCACGCCGGGCCTGACCACTGTTTCCCCCTCCAGGCACATTAATATTCCCAACACAGCTGAACCTGTCCCCTATGTCCTGCCCTCCGCCCAGCGTGCCGGGCCGCTGGCCGTTAGCCTCTCTGCACTCTAGTTTAATTAGCCGCTAATGGCAGTTGACGTAACATCACTAATCAACTGTGATGGTAAAGCCCTGACAGAGATATCTTTGTCCCGCACCCCTCCCTCCCTCCCTCCCTCCCTCCCACCCACCCACACACACACACACACACACACACACACACACACACACACACACACACACACACACACACACACACACACACACACACACACACACACACACACACACACAAACTTCCTCCCCCCACCACCCTCCATTCTACCAGTGGTGTGACACGAGGGAAACTGTCATTAGTGTTAGCGCCTGTCTCCCACGCGCTGGTGAAGAGGACCTTTGGGCCTCCCCTCTGGCTGAGAGCTTGTGTAGCGCATGCTAGCATCTCAACAGCAACACAAATCAATTACAGGGCCTAACAAATAATTGATCTACCCCCCCTCCCCCCAGGACAAGTATGCATAGCTACACTTTTATTTCCATGCTATGAAATCAATATACCTATACATAGAGTTATATGTTTGGGTTAATCTATTTCGCTATTCACATTACATTACTGCATTAGTGTAGCATTAGCATGGCGGACATTTTGTGAGCAGAGACCAGGGGGCTGTCAGTGCAGAGTCTAACAAACCCCAGCTTTGTTTCCAATGGCCACTGAGAAATCTCGCAAGCAAAACTTAATAGTCATCGGATATATGTGTGTAATTCTGTATGTTTGCGCACAGCAAAAGAAAAGGTAGCTTCCCTCTTACAATATGGAAGGATCAGTGGCTTGGGATGTGGTTTTACTGACCTCACTGAGATCCAGGTTGGGCAACAGATGTTTCTGTGTGTTTGTTTGCCGGTTGTATTACACATACACAAACAAATTGAATGAACTGTGGTTTACAATGTCACAATAGCCCTGACATGATGCTATGTCACTGGAAGAGTTAACTGTACACAAAGCAATGTTAAACAATTTGAATCTACTGTTTCCCACATTTTCTATTTCCCTCCTAAATCTGCTGGATAGACAGAATTATTTATTTTTGTGTTGGGCAAATTGCTAATTGCACAATCACTTTTGAAGTTGCACTCTGGAGCTCTGGAGACCAATGCACAAATCTCTCAAGGCTTCTCTATTACATGGCAAAACCTTTGGAGAATAGGGTACAACTATGCGACTCAGCGGAACCCGGTCCTAGGGCCTTCCGAAAATAGCAATTTACATTGACGTTGTTTCCGTATTACAAAGTAATAAAAGCTGATCAACTGAATTTCTCAATTTTAATTGCCACTTGAATGGGAATTTATGCCTGCAGGACCTCTGAGCCAGTGTCCCTATGGAGAGGGTGACATTGAGGGAGGCTGGAATAAGGACTTCAGTATCTGCTACAGTACCCGCTACAGTACCCACTAAAATACCCAATAGAGTACCCGCTACAGTATCCACTACAGTACCCAATAGAGTACCCACTACAGTATCCACTACAGTACCCAATAGAGTACCCACTACAGTATCCACTACAGTACCCAATAGAGTACCCGCTACAGTATCAACCACAGTACCCAATAGAGTACACGCTACAGTACCCGCTAGAGTACCCGCTACAGTACTCGTTACAGTACCCACTACAGTGCCCGCTACAGTACCCGTTACAGTACCCACTACAGTACCCACTACAGTACCAAATAGAGTACCCAATAGAGTACCCACTACAGTACCAAATAGAGTACACGCTACAGTACCCGCTACAGTACCAAATATAGTACCCAATAGAGTACCCGCTACAGTACCAATAGAGTACCAAATAGAGTACCTGCTACAGTACCAATAGAGTACCAAATAGAGTACCCGCTACAGTACCCAATAGAGTACCCAATAGAGTACCCGCTACAGTACCCAATAGAGTACCCAATAAAGTACCAAATAGAGTACCCGCTACAGTACCCAATAGAGTACCAAATAGTGTACCCAATAGAGTACCCGCTACAGTACCCAATAGAGTACCTGCTACAGTACCAAATAGAGTACCCACTACAGTATCCAGTACAGTACCAATAGAGTACTCGCTACGGTATCAACTACAGTACCAATAGATTACCCAATAGAGTACCAAATAGAGTACCCGCTACAGTACTCAATACAGTACCTACTAGAGTACCCACTACAGTATCCACTACAGTATCAATAGAGTACTCGATACAGTATCAACCACAGTACCCGCTACAGTACCTGCTACAGTACCCACTACAGTACCCAATAGAGTGCCCGCTACAGTACCCACTACAGTACCCAATAGAGTGCCCGCTACAGTACCCTCTACAGTACCCACTACAGTACCCACTACAGTAACCAATAGAGTGCCCGCTACAGTATCCGCTACAGTACCCACTACAGTGCCTACTACAGTACCCACTACAGTAACCAATAGAGTGCCCGCTACAGTACCCGCTACAGTACCCGCTACAGTACCAAATAGAGTACCCACTACAGTACCAAACAGAGTACCAAATAGAGTACCCGCTACAGTACCCACTACAGTACCAAATAGAGTACCCAGTAGAGTACCCACTACAGTATCCACTACAGTACCAATAGAGTACTCGCTACGGTATCAACTACAGTACCAATAGAGTACCCAATATAGTACCAAATAGAGTACCCGCTACAGTACCCAATAGAGTACCCGCTACAGTACCCAATAGAGTACCTACTAGAGTACCCACTACAGTATCCACTACAGTACCAATAGAGTACCCGCTACTGTACCCAATAGAGTCCCCGCTACAGTACCCAATAGAGTATCCACTACAGAACTCACTACAGTAGCCAGTACAGTACCCTCTACTGTACCCACTACAGTACCCAATAGAGTACCCGCTACAGTAGCCACTACAGTACCCAATAGAGCACCCGCTACAGTACCCGCTACAGTACCCAATAGAGTACCCGCTACAGTACCCGCTACAGTACCCAATAGAGTACCCGTTGGCAGAATCATGTTGTGGGGGTGCTTTGCTGCAGGAGGGACTGCTGCACTTCACAAAATAGATGGCATCATGAGGAAAGAAAAGTATATGGTTATATTGAAGCAACATCTCAAGACATCAGTCAGGAAGTTAAAACTTGGTTGCAAATGGGTCTTCCAAATGGACAATGACCCCAAGCATACTTCCAAAGTTGTGGCAAAATGGCTTAAGGACAACAAAGTCAAGGTATTGGAGTGGCCATCACAAAGCCATGACCTCAATCCTATAGAAAATGTGTGGGCAGAACTAAAAAAGCATGGGCGAGCAAGGAGGCCTACAAACCTGACTCAGTCACACCAGCTCTGTCAAGAGGAATGGGACAAAATTCACCTAACTTATTGTGGGAAGCTTGTGGAAGGCTACCCGAAACGTTTGACCCAAGTTAAACAATTTAAAGGCAATGCTACCAAATACTAATTGAGTGTATGCAAACTTCTGACCCACTGGGAATGTGATGAATGAAGTAAAAGCTGAAATAAATCATTCTCTCTATTATTCTGACATTTCACATTCTAAAAAATAAAGTGGTGATCCTAACTGACCTAAGACAGGGAATTTTTACTAGGATTGAATGTCAGGAATTGTGAAAAACTGAGTTTAAATGTATTTGGCTTAGGTGTATGTAAAGTTCCGACTTCAACTGTACATGCAGACGCCGTGGTGTTGTTGCAGTACCCCTCAATTCAACTCGTAATAACACACATCTCTAACGCACTTATCTTATCTGCGTTCACAACGACCCATTAGTAGCTATTTTGTATCCAAAAGTCTTCAGAAATGAAATGTATCAAAGACTGTTATTTGAGTACCAAAGAGAGGAATAATATCTGCTCGATTTCAGACAAGACAGGACTTTGTACTCCCTGGTACATGCCCCCAGCACACAAGACAAAACAATGTTATCTTATTGAGATGTAAGACAACAGCTGGACTTTAGCCAGAACACGAAAACAGCAACTCAAAGGATTACGTCCCAAATGGCACCCTATTCTTTATATAGTGCACTACTTTTGACCAGGACCCATAGGGCTTTGATCAAAAGTAGTGCACTATGTAGGGAATAGGCTGCCATTTGGAAAACAAGTTAACTTTTACACAGAGCTCTAGAGACAACTGCTAGGGGCTTTTCTGACTCATTTTGAATTCACAACGACAAGAGGACTAATTTCATCTCCACTCACAGTTGCCCTTGAGACTTTAACACGTTGAGGCAATTTCAGAGGATGAATACTGGTTGGGTTGTAGCCTCTTATTCCATCTGTTGCCTCTGATGCCAAAGGAGTCAATCAGTTAGAATGTAATCTTCAAAAAAATGTGATCCTCTGTATCCTTTTCCTCCCTATCTAATTGTAATAGCTTGTCTAATTGTCACACAGCTGCCTGATGTAATCAGAAAAACTTTAAAATCACAGTATGTGTTTGTGGGATTTTACATAGTGTCCCATTTTTAATTACAAGTTTTTTTCAGGGCCAGAATTTTTTAAAACTAATTTAGTCTCTCTTCCATGTGAAGGCTGCATTCAAAGTCTCCACCGTCAACAACAACAGCACGTCACACTTCTGCATCCTGGCTTGCTGCATGGCCGATGTGCAGAGCGTTGCTGTCATCTGATTTTTAATTGCCGCCATCGTGGCCATAATCAGATATTTTTGGAATGCGTCCATGCAAAGCCTCTGCTCTCAAAGAGTGCCAGAGATAATTTAGATCCTAGTGACAATCAGCCACTGACTCAGGCCATTCCCTCATTATAAGTGGATGAGGTGGATAGTCTCTCTGAGTTTTCTTGTTCTCACTGATGATCATAAGATTTGGAAAGAGAGAGAGAGAACCCCAGTCATGAACTAGCCATTAGTGTGGTGCTATGATTAGCTGCCATTGATTGGACATCCAGCCATCTCTGATCACTCAATAGATGGCATTGTAATGCAGTTCATGTTGGTATTGGACAACTGTATAAGGGCAGGGGAACGTCCAGTAGAGCTCAGTGTTAATGAGGTTGATATGCAGTTGATGTTGGTATTGGACAACTGTATAAGGGCAGGGAACGTCCAGTAGAGCTCAGTGTTAATGAGGTTGATATGCAGTTCATGTTGGTATTGGACAACTGTATACGGGCAGGGAACGTCCAGTAGAGCTCAGTGTTAATGAGGTTGATATGCAGTTGATGTTGGTATTGGACAACTGTATACGAGCAGGGAACGTCCAGTAGAGCTCAGTGTTAATGAGGTTGATATGCAGTTGATGTTGGTATTGGACAACTGTATACGGGCAGGGAACGTCCAGTAGAGCTCAGTATTAATGAGGTTGATATGCAGTTCATGTTGGTATTGGACAACTGTATACGGGCAGGGAACGTCCAGTAGAGCTCAGTGTTAATGAGGTTGATTTGGCTCTGTCTTTTGGTGTCAGCACATCTCGCAATCAGTGTGGGACTGTACAGGCAGTGTGTGTATGTGTCTGCCTGTGCTTATGTGTGTGTGTGTCCTGGCAAGTGTGTGTGTGTGTGTGTGTGTATATATGTGTGTGTGTGTGTGTGTGTGTGTGTGTGTGTGTGTGTGTGTGTGTGTGTGTGTGTGTGTGTGTATATATGGCATAGGCTGGCACTGTAGAGGGAAAAGGTCAGAGACTGCAGTGAGTTTGGCATCTAGAAGAGAGGCCACCATAAGAGAGGAAAATAGGGACACATCACATTGGCTTCCGTTGACATTGAGAGCCATGTACTCCATTACTGCTTCCCAAATGGCACCCTACTCCCTACATAGTGCACTACTTTCAACCAGGGCCCATGCACCGTAAAGGGAATAGGGTTCCATTTGGGACAGAACCATGTGCTCCAGATATGCAGTGTAAATACACTGAATCAATGTCGTGGCTTTGCCCATTTCTAACCCAAAACCTGAATGCTAGCAACGCAGTGGGTAAACTCCAAAAAAGGGGGAAAGTTATGATATATTGAAATACAGAGTCAGAACATCATGCCTGAAAAAATTAATTACATTTCCCCTAGGCTTATTTCCATATGATATTACAATTCAATGATATAATACCATAACATTTGTCCTCAGAGCTTTATACCTACCCTCCGGGTGGTGGTGAATACAGTTCAAGATTACATAAACTACAGGTGAATTAATACTTTTATGCACGCTATCTTATAGTGGATTATGGATAGGATAACATGAGCCATCCTTTGTAGTCTATTGAGGCTCTGTGGTGAAGTTTCCCCAAGGTACAGATCTAGGACCACCTTCCCCTCCCTCAATCCTAACTGTAATCATTAGTGGGGAAAATGCAAAACTGACCCAAGATCAGCGTCTAGGGGCAAATTCACCCTACACCACTATTGAGAATGCATTGTAATCTGTAGCCCTGCTGTTTAACAAGGAAGTAGACATGTTCAAGAGTGAATTACCCACATGGCCTCAGTTGCCTTTAGGGCCGTTTTGAGATTCTAGATACCCTTTTCTATTGATCTGGACTTACTGCTGTGAAATCGATACTTTGCCTTAGTAAATAAGTAGCCTGTTATGCCTCTGTGAGCATGTGGGTTGGTAGGAAGGGGAGGGAGGGAGGGAGGGAGAGAAAGAGCTAGAGAGAAGAGGAAGGTGGAAAGAGAGAGCTAGAGAGAAGAGGGGGGGTGGAAAGAGAGAGCTAGAGAGAAGAGGGGGGATGGAAAGAGAGCTAGAGAGAAGAGGGGGGATGGAAAGAGAGCTAGAGAGAAGAGGGGGGGTGGAAAGAGAGCTAGAGAGAAGAGAGGGATAGAAAGAGAGCTAGAGAGAAGAAGGGGATGGAAACAGAGAGCTAGAGAGAAGAGGGGGAATGGAAAGAGAGAGAGAAGAGGGGGGATGGAAAGAGAGCTAGAGAGAAGAGGGGGATGAATGAGAAAGATAGAGAGAAGAGGGATGGAAAGAGAGAGCTAGAGAGAGAAGGGGGGATAGAAAGAGAGCTAGAGAGAAGATGGGGTGGAAACAGAGAGAGAGAAGAGGGGGGATGGAACGAGAGAGAGAGAAGGGGATGGAACAAGAGAGCTAGAGAGAAGAGGGGGGATGGAAAGAGAGCTGGAGACAAGAGGGGGATGGAAAGAGAGCTAGAGAGAAGAGGGGGGATGGAAAGAGAGAGCTAGAGAAGAGGAGGGATGGAAACAGCGAGCTAGAGAAGAGGGGGGATGGAAACAGAGCTAGAGAAGAGGGGGGGATGGAAACAGAGATAGAGAGAAGAGGGGGATGGAAACAGAGATAGAGAGAAGAGGGGGATGGAAAGAGAGAGCTAGAGAGAAGAGGGGGGAACGAGTAAGCTAGGGAGACCCTAGATGTCACTCATCAGTATGTATGTTTTCAGGTCATTCTGACCCAGCGTGCATCTGAATGACCAATCTACCATGTGCACCCTACACGGTGCTCAACCAAATGGCCGTGCTTTTTTACGAAGATGACATTGAGTATTTCTCACTGTGATTTATTTGGCATAGAAAAAACATTACCCAAAATGATTCACATGTACAGCGACAGTGGGGCATTCATGTAGGGGTTCTCAACTACGTAGCCAACAAATCACAGCACAAATCATAGCAAATGAAGCAGCTGGGGACGAGAAAGGGTTAGAAAAATAAAAACATGCAATCCTTCCAACGTAGATACACAGATATGCTTCATACGTCAGGGGAGAGAAGGATGACTGCACCTTTTCATCCCCTCCTTCCCCTTGTCTTCTTCTCTTCCCCTCGTCTTCTTCTCTTCCCCTCCTTCCCCTCGTCTTCTTCTCTTCCCCTCCTTCCCCTCGTCTTCTTCTCTTCCCCTCGTCTTCTTCTCTTCCCCTCGTCTTCTTCTCTTCCCCTCCTTCCCCTCGTCTTCTTCTCTTCCCCTCGTCTTCTTCTTATCCCCTCCTTCCCCTCGTCTTCTTCTCTTCCCCTCGTCTTCTTCTTATCCCCTCCTTCCCCTCGTCTTCTTCTCTTCCCCTCGTCTTCTTCTCTTCCCCTCGTCTTCTTCTTATCCCCTCCTTCCCCTCGTCTTCTTCTCTTCCCCTCGTCTTCTTCTTATCCCCTCCTTCCCCTCGTCTTCTTCTCTTCCCCTCCTTTTCTTCTCTTCCCCGCGTTGTCTTCTCTTCACAACTGTATGTTATAACAGTCATAAACTATGTTTATGATTGGAGCGGCAGGTAGCCTAGTGGTTAGAGCGTTGGGCCAGTAACCGAAAGGTTGCTGGATCGAATCCCCGAGCTGACAAGGTAAACATCTGTCCTTCTGCCCCTGAACAAGGCAGTTAACCCACTGTTCCCCGGTAGGCTGTTCCCCGGTAGGCTGTCATTGTAAATAAGAATTTGTTCTTATCTGACTTTCCTAGGTTACAATTAAAACAATCATAATAGTCAAAAACTATAAGTCATAATAGCCAAACTGTATGTTATAACAGTCATAATATAGTCAAACCGTATGTTATAACAGTCATAATACAGTCAAACCGTATGTTATAACAGTCATAATACAGTCAAACCGTATGTTATAACAGTCATAATACAGTCAAACTGTATGTTATAACAGTCATAATACAGTCAAACTGTATGTTATAACAGTCATAATACAGTCAAACTGTATGTTATAACAGTCATAATACAGTCAAGCTGTATATTATAACAGTCATAATATAATAATATAGTCAAACGGTATATTATAACAGTCATAATACAGTCAAACTGTATGTTATAACAGTCATAATACAGTCAAGCTGTATATTATAACAGTCATAATATAATAATACAGTCAAACTGTATGTTATAACAGTCATAATACAGTCAAACTGTATGTTATAACAGTCATAATACGGTCAAACTGTATGTTATAACAGTCACAATATAGTCAAACTGTTATAACTGTCACAAGTCACTGTTAACACTGTCATAGTTAAACTATGTTATAACACCATCATAACATCATAATATAGTCATAAACATGAAATAACTGTGTCTGACCCTGGCTCTAGCCCCAATCCCTCTATGTGTATGTCCTGTATGTGCATGTCCCCCAGGGAGAATGGGATGTGTAAAAGACAAACTTCCATTGTTTATGAACTAAATGGAGTCATCTTCTATAAGGAGGTCAAGTCACTGAATGTCAACTGACTTCAAACAGTTATAACAAACACAATCAGCTTTGGTCCCACTTTAAACAAGTACACCTTATAAAGGCTTTATATAGCATACATAAAGGCTTCATAAGGACTACATAAGTCCTTCACAAATCATCTCTAAGTGGAAGTCATACACTATAAATGATGTGTACAGGGTGACAACCATTCCCACTGTAGGGTGAATTGTCAAATGTGACATAACACACTATGTATGCATACATAACCAATACCAACACCTTTGCTCGCCCCATGCCCACCCATATGCTCTAATAGATGCCCAGCTTGTCCCAGAAGTCACAGATATGGTCCCTGGTGCCCACCTGGGCATGGGAGCGGACAGTGAAGTTCATGACCAACCAGGAGCTGGTGTCCGAGTAGCGGGGCCAGGCCGGCAGGCGCTGCTGTCTACAGAAGCTGCTCTGTTGCATCCGTGAGGCCGGGTCTCCGGTGTGGGCGAATGTCCCCCAGTAACACAGCATCCGATTGGACAGCAGCCGCTCGGGTGGGGCCAGCGTGAAGTTGGCCACGGAGGCCGTGTCGAAGAGGAAGGGCAGCTCAGCGCCGTGACACACGTGCTCGTAGCAGAAGGACAGACCGGACCACACACTGTGGTCCGACGTCACATGGTCGAAGACGTACATCCACACGGCGCTGCCCACTTTGGTGCCCGCCCGGGCTGCCTTGCGGGAGGGGCAAAGGAAGACGTAGTCTGTCACAATCTGGAGGTAAGTAGAGAGGTCATTGAGGTCAATACAATCTGTGGGTAAACAAAGAGGCCATTGAGTTCAATAGAATCTGAGGTTAAACAGAGAGGTCATTGAGGTCAATACAATCCGGGAGTAAACAAAGAGGTCATTGAGGTCAATATGATCTGGGGGTAAACAGAGAGGTCATTGAGTTCAACAAACAGAGAAAAGAGTCCCTAGTGGCTGGTGTGTGTGCTACAGAACTGCCGCTCAAAGCCTTTTGTCTCGCTTGTTACCTGGAAGCTAAACTCAGGAATACACTCAGGGCAGCCGCCTACGCGGCACAGAATCATCTAGAACACCTGTAACCCTCAGTGTCCTCAGGATATACACTGAACAAAAATATAAAATGCAACATGCAACAATTTAAAAGATTTTCCTGAGTTACAGTTCATATAAGGAAATCAGTCAATTGAAATACATTCATAAGGCCCTAATCTATGGATTTCACAGGAATGGGTATACAGATATGCATCTATTGGTCACAGATACATGCCCCTCGCTCTCACAACAGCTCACTTTATCTCCAACTTTCCTTCTCCCCAGTTCACTTTCTCTACCCCGCTCTCTCTTCCCCTTTACCTCTCCTTCTCTCCCTCCCAGGCTGAGCCATGTGGCCTCAGTGCAATAACTGACATTTGTCATGACCCTCCCCTCCCCTGAGACCTGTCCTTTCGGGGGGGGGGGGTCCTTCCTCCTATTCTGCTCCTCTTCACGGCGCGCACACACACACACACACACACACACACACACACACACACACACACACAAACACACACAAACACACACAAACACACAGACACACACACACACACTCAGACAGACAGTGAACTGTATATGAATACCAAACAGGTATGGGAGTGTCACCTTCTGCCCCCTGCCTCTCTCAGCACACTCATCTCTCACTTTAGATTCAAAACCTTCAGAGAAAGTGCCTGAGGCTATTTACCATCCGAGCTCTCTGTTTCACATTTTGGATGTAGACTTGGAAATGAGAGCGTTTCCCTCACTACAGTGAATGCATGTATTCTACTGATGCAGCTTATGTATTCATCGTCTGTTGTTGTCTCTAGTGTGGTTGGAGTCAGTTTATCCTGTAATCCACACTGAACATCATCTAGCCTGAGCTGGTAGTGAAATAGAGCCATATTCAGTATGCAGCCCAGGCTATCTGATGTCAGATCCCTGGCTGTGATTGGGTGAAGTTGCCCCTAGACACTGATCTTTGGTCAGTTTTGCATTTCCCCCAATAATGGTTAAGGTTAGAATGGGGGGAGGAGAAGCTGATCCTAGATCTGTAGCTTGGGGAAACTGTGATTGGGTAGTCTTCCTCTGTGTCTCTTATTTCCTGAAGATCTGCTTCCACTGTGTGGTATACATCTCAAAGAGACAATGGCACTCTGCTCCAGATGGCACTAATAACGATTCTTTCAGGAGGATGGCCATGGGAGGAGCCTAAACAGAAAGTAGTATTTTATCCCCCTCTGCTGGTAATCATGTGGATTTGCACTATGAAGAACCAAACTATCAGATGTAACCCATCTCTACACAGATTAAAATCAGAATATTCAAAGCGTTTACCTCTAAAATAATTCAGGCAATTAGAAACCTAGCTCTCTGGGTTATTGTGATAGTTTGGTTAATCAAACAAAAAATCGGAACCAAATACAAATTTGGTAGCCTATAATTATAATGATTAAGTCCGTTTTTTTGATGACTTGGACAGAGCATTCCCACAGAGAATTGAGTAAGAGATTTTCAGCATGGGGAGTAGGGTGAAGGTACCGCTAGATTAAACGCTTATCTTGGGTCAGTTTAGCATTTTTTGTAGGTTAGGATTGGGGGAGGGGAAGCTGATCCTAGATCTGTACCTACTGAAACCTTCTCCCCAGAACTCAACAAGGCTCATCTAGATGCAGTGAGATGAAGCGAGGAGATGGGCAGATGTGTCCTCATCACGCTCCGAGGTCTCTCTCTACAGTCCACTGGCTGCAGACGTGACCGTCTAGTCCTACAACCACTGATCTGGAGCCTGACAATGAACATTGCCAAAACTTTTGTTGACTTTAAATTTAAAACATTACTTTTTGGGACGATTGATCAGTGTCCTTTTTACATTCGATTTGTCTTTTTTTATCTAACATGTTTGCATGGACAACACTGAGTTTCTCCCTGGCTACATCCCAATGATCTCGTCTTCCAGATGTCTGGACCCGTTCACTACTCATTTAAAAGCATTGGATTGGTGTAGGCATAGGCTGGAGTTTCCATACCAGTAATTTCCTGCCAAATCCATTAAGGGAAGTGAACAAGTGCACACTTCGGGAGAAAGGAGAGATTATTGGGACGGACCCTCTGTGAAAGTCAGATTTTACCTGAGCCAGCATGTCCCGTCGGTCAATGTCCTTGTACAGGGGCAGGTACTTGCGTAGGATCCTGAGGGCGTGCTGTTTGAAGATGGCCGCGGTGTAGACGGTGCACTCCACCGCAGACACAGGCTTGGTGAAGACCCCGTACACAAAGATCACCCCCTCCTCTGAAGTTGTCCCTGCAAGGTTGTTGTATGTCAACAACATGCCTTCAAAATGTTGGTCCAAATGTTCTGGTATAATCTTGGTTGTGTTCATTAGGCACCAAACAGAAGAAATCGGGATGAAACAGGGAGGGAGGGACTATCTGGAATCATTTACATTTTCTATATAATGTTTTAAAACATTTTTCATTGCGTGCCCTAATGAACACAACCCTGGTATGAATTTAACCACGGATCCTGTAGAAGGGAAGGACACAGAACACATCAGGGATGAAGAATCTCTCCTACAGATGTGTTATGTCGAGTGGCCAGCTGGGAGGGAACCAATTGCACTTCACCATCGAACATTCAACTACTCAATCTAATTAAGTCACAGCATTAGCCAGCTTAGCCAAAGTCCAGGCATTGACTTGGGGAGCCAATGCAACTCTTCAGGTCTCTGGCAATGGTTACTCGTCATCACACATGCACCGAACCACCTCTGTAACCTTAAGTGTGGAACAGATGTCTTCACTAGTACAGAGTACCTACTTTTAATATACTGTAAGTTGTCCTTGAGTGTCCTGAAAGACATCTGCCAAATTAAATGTATTATTAAGTGTTATGGGGCCAGCCGTTAAAAGCATTTCTGGTTAAATGTGAGTGTATTTCAAGTGGTCCATACCAAGGAGAACTGGTTTCTCCTTCTGCCAGTGGCCCTTCTGGAAGGCAGTCACAGCCTGCTCCTTGATCAGCTCTCCGTCCATGTAGGGCCCCCAGGTCTCAAAGATCTCCAGGAACCTGAAGGGATTCACCACTTTGGAACCTGAGACAGAGAGAGAGAAGAGAGATGAGGAGGGGGAAGAAAGAGAGAGAGTCAGAGAGAACAACAATTAGCTACTTACCAAAATACATCCTGCAAATATACATAAAATGACTCCACTCAAAATGCTAAACAACTATCTCTGTAGTGAAACACATTTAAGCAACTCTGAGATGTTGATTTTGTCATGAATATGGGTCAACTTAGATAGGTCAACAGTAGATAGGTAGAGGGTCAACTTAGATAGGCCAACAGTAGATAGGTAGAGGGTCAACTTTTGTTGTGTCCCAAATTGTTCCTTACTTTTGACCCGAGCCCTATGGGGATAGGGGGCCATTTGGGGCACATCTCTGTCTAAAAACAGTCAGTCAGTCAGTCAGAGACAGACAGACAGACAGACAGACAGACAGACAGACAGACAGACAGACAGACAGACAGACAGACAGACAGACAGACAGACAGACAGAGACACAGAAGAAGACTGGTCTCCTACTTGACTTCATCTGGGCAGCGAGGACAGCCTGAGGACTGAGGGACAGCAGGCACACGATGTCGCTCACAGAGCAGTTGGCCTGTCTGGCAAAGTCCCTCCCCAGCTTCAGGGCATCATGTCTGGAACAAAGAAAACAGACCACAGATAGTCTCTCTCTGCTCAATGGGAACATTAGGTAGTGCCACATCTCTTCCAGGAGAGTAACGACAGCTGGAGATAGAATTACTGTTTTACCAGGACATGGACAGGAACTTAATGGTACCTTGTCTCCTTGGATAAATTAGCATGCCTAACTGTAACCCTGAGGGGATAAATAACATTGAATTTAATTGATTGAATTTAATTTTATTCAATTAATCCCATTTACTCCTTGTAGCTAGGCAGGCCGTATAACAAAACACTTGTCAGGAAGGTGGGCGATTCCCTTTTGTAGTCAATTTCACATATGGTAAGGATTACTCATTCTAAATGTGGGAAGGATAAGTTGATCTATATAGATGATAGAAGCAAAGTGAGGGTCTCCTTCTTAAACCTGAAATCCTTAATGGTGAAACCGCCACGTCTGTTTGGGATATTATAACAACGAAGAAGTTACTGGAAGCAATGAACACTGTATTTTTCCCTTTGCCATCATCACACGCGCGATAGAACAGTAGAATACGTACTGCCATTTATTTTGTTACGTTGCACGACGCTCAGCTTCGTCAACAAAACAAAAACAACGGCGGTGGGGCGGACAGTGGCGCCGTTTCCACTACGGCGGATTTAATCTTTTAAGGAGTTAGCGATCAAGACCACCAGCTGAGTCATGTGTACATTCGGTCAAAGGAAGGAAACGGACTTAAACAGGAAGATAAATGTGGATCTGTCCAATGAGAAATGCTTGTTTTTGCTGCAGTGTGCCCTAATGAACACTACCCAGATGTTAGGCGTTAGAGGTCACCGACCTGGTCTTGAGAGGGATGGAGAAGGGTAGGCTCTGGAACACAGCCTGTTTGAACAGGGGCTTACTGCTCTGGACCATCAGATGGAGGCTCACTGACTGGGCTCCTGCACTCTCCCCAAATATGGTCACCTGTTTTGGATGTTAAGGGGCCATAATCAGGGTTGTGTTGTATATCCACAGACAGAGAAAATAACAACGTACACAAACACACATAATCCTGATGGTTTTATGCCTCATTTAGATACAATTCAGAATGATAGAGCTGTTTATCTTTGTTTGATGGAGTTGGTATACAGAACTGAACGGCTTTCAACATCACTTTTACTGAACCAACCAGCGTGTGGTACTAGCTGTTTGTATGAGATGCCAGCAATTTCTCTTTCTGCATGATCCAAGGAATGTGTTTGTGTTGGGTCTGTCTCTGCAGTAGGGCGCAACTAGGGCTTCTGGAAAACCAGAGAATTTATTGAAAGTTCCTGGATTTTTGCAACCCTACTCTGCAGCATAGCCCTATCTCCGAACAGCATCTTTCCCTACTCGATAACCACTCAGAGAAATTTCATCAGGGCTGGAGGAGCTCTTCGCTATGCCTCACAGAGGCTGTTATTCTCCCAGTAGCGTGGTGTCACTACAGATCAGTCACAACAGCACCACGGGATATATAGAGGTCATTCAACAACAACCACTGCTGAAATACAACCTTGTCAACAAAGTATTTCTATACATGGTCAGAATGTGAATATCTAGGTCAGTGTATCTGGAGTTTTTCCTGACCAGAGTTGTGATCAATTCCATTTCAATTCAGTCCATTCAGGAAGTGGAGAGAAATTCCAATTCACTGTTCAATGACAACAATTGGAATTGAAATGTATATTTACTTCCTGAATTGACTGAATTTAAATGGAATTGACCCCAACCCTTTCCCTGACCCCAACCCTGCACCTGACCCCCAACCCGGTACTTGACGCCCAACCCTGCCCCTAACGCCCAACTCTGCACCTGAACCCCAACCCTGCACCTGAACCCCAACCCTGCACCTGAACCCCAACCCTGCACCTGAACCCCAACCCTGCACCTGAACCCCAACTCTGCACCTGAACCCCAACTCTGCACCTGACCCCGAACCCTGCACCTGAACCCCAACTCTGCACCAAAACAAAAAGATCAGTTTGAGCCCGTTGAGATCATCAAGGACTTGAGGTGGTGGAAGAAAATCAGATGTTGTAATTTGTATGACTGTGTGACTGTGGATCATTAGGTGTTAAATAGATAAAAAACAGACATAAACAGGTAGGGACTACGAGGGCTAGTCTCAGAAACACTCAAATTCATTTTCCATTGCGAAACATTTCTAAATATTTTCCCTTGCATGCTCTAATGAACATGACCCAGGATAATGTGTACGTGCTTGCCTTGCTGGGGTCGCCTCCGAACAGAGCAATGTTTTGTTGAACCCAGAGAAGAGCAACCTGCTGATCCAGGATCCCATAATTCCCGGTTGCTGAGGTTTTGGGGTCTTTTCCCGAGACGAGGAAACCAAACGCCCCTGCAATGATACAGCAAGTTCCATGGACCATGAAAAACTATACACAAAACAACACACCCCTCAGAGGAGACTGGTGGGCAGAGATATAGGAGGACTGGCTAATCATAATGTCTGAAGTGGAATTGACGGAACAGATTCAAACATATCAACACATGGTGTTTTGATATGGTTCCATTTATGCCATTCCAGCCATTACAATTAACCCATCCTCCCATCTCTGCCCACCAGCCTTTTCTGACACCCACACAGATAATGGCCTTTTCTCAATGGTCTCACACACCCATATTGATCAGGCCACCACAGGGTCACAACTCGCTACACCCACCAAATGGTATTTATTGAGGAGAGGATGGGATGAGTCCACTTGAGAAAAGTATATTATATATACACAGCAACTTGATATACCCAGGGTCTTCTGCTAAATCAGACAAGCTCTCTGTTCAGAAATGTTTGGAATCACCATCCTATTTTTGGGACTGTGTAGGGTAATGTAATCAGCAAACTCGATGCACTTCCCCCCTATGCTGCCCCCCCCCCCCCACACACACACACACACACTAATGATTCACACAAGGTCTCTGGACTGTCTCTGCCCTGTTCCAGGTCTCTTATGAAAGAAACTATTTGATCTCAAGGAAACTAGCCTGGATAAATAGATAAAGGTTGTATAGTGAAGAGGTGTAGGGTGACGTTCCCTTGAAATACGGACCCTGGTCAGTTTGGCATTTTCCCCACTAAGGATTAACGTTAGGTTAGGTTCAGGGAAACTGATCCTAGATATGCACCTAGAGAAACTCCACCCCGGAGCTAAAGAAGACCTGTCTTACCTAGCCGATACCCCATGCTCACCACCACAGTGTGAGTGAAGTTACTGATGAACCTCCCATCGTACAGGGGCTTGGAGGCTGAGCCAGCAATGAAATCCCCCCCGTGGATCCACACCATCACTGGCAGGGTTGTCAGTAAAGGGGAACTGAAGTTCACATCCAGAGGTACAAATATGTTGAGGTAGAGGCAGTTCTCACTCACCTATTGGACGATCACATTTCATTTCAGAAACCAAATATTCACATTTCAGACGCCATTTCACACGGCAAATAAAATACTCACATTATTGATGAATCTAAGACATTGCTGGATGTTATCGGGAGATTATTCAGGACTTTGTTAATTTCATGTTTCACTGTCAACACGCTGCACATGACATACTGGTAGAACACCGTGCTAAATCATAACAACATAATTATCAAGCCCATCTGTGTTAGTCCCCTACCTTCTGAGGGCACTCGTCAGATATAGGGCCACTGCAGCCCTGCATACACGCGTCCCTCGGGTACGTGGCGTCGTGCACCCCCGGCCACGGGGTCACCGGTCTGGGGGGCTTCCAGCGGTACGCGGCCACAGGTGGGTCCGCGTACGGGATCCCATAAAATATGTGGGACTTTTCCACTGTGAGTCCCTTGATCACCCCATTGTTGGTCAACACTATGGGGCCATAGTCAGGAATATCAGGGATGGTAGTCCCGGTGTTGAGTGTATTCTGGATGACTGGTTCCTCATCAGTCCAGATGGGAATGGAATCCTCTGGATCTCCAAGCTCCTCCAGTGAGTTTGTTTCAAAGCGAAGGTCTCTGTTGATAGCCAGAGGCTGATCCCTGACCAGTAGTCCAGAGGAAGAAATCCTTCTAATAAACTCTGTAAGGTCGATCTCATTCTCAAACGTTGCCTCAACTTCAAAAGACAACGCAAAGACCAGTGAGCAAAGCAGCAAGGAACAGTGACAGCTCTCCATCTTTCCTGAATGAATTATTAGAAAGTATTAGCCAGGGTCTCTCAGTCAGGTCAGATCATTCTCCAGTTGCGTCGTAGCTGGGGCAGAAAATTGAAGCCTAAACTCCTACACAGATTAATAAGGGGGAAACGCTTTCACTTCCCCTAACGGCTTTCCTTTCATACCATATTTGGTAAAGAGAGGAAGTCCAGTGGCAGGTCAGAGGGACTATATCAATCAAGACAAAACTGGTTCCACATTCTACTTATTTTCTCAGATTAAACATCCAATCTCTATACAGTTTTCTGTTCCCAAAACTTTTCATTTTTTTTGAAGATTGACTTCCTAAACTTCCTAGAAAAGTACATTACTTAGGAGAGAAGAGGTTAATTCAAGTGCTTTCACAACGCACACATGCACTTCCCGAGAGTAGGCGTTCCCTAAAATAAATATGCAAATTAATACTAAAATGCACCAATAATATATTTCTAGCTCGAGCTTGGCTCTGCCCACCTCCTTGATTGAGTGCTCACAGTGGGAAAATGATTCCCATGTAAAAGCCCCATGTGAACGATCTTGGGTTTAACAATAAGAATCTTTGGTTCTTACAGTGGCCTGTGTGGATACTGTGGATACTCGTGACACCAATTTGGCCAATTGGAGAATCATGGACAGTTCTCAGACAGAACTTCCCTTGTCAGACAACTGTGGATTAGGACTCATGACTGATATACTTGGGATAGCCAGGACCCTGTGATGCACTTCCAGTAATGGGAGGCAGGTGGTCTTTCCTTTACCTAACGAGATAATAGGTTCCCATGATGTGAAGCTCAGCTCATTCTTGGGTGCTCACAATATTGCTCTGTGTGAAGTTTCCCCTAGGTACAGATCTAGGATCAGATTCCCCTCCCCCCAATCCATATCTGTAACATTAGTTAATCATCATAATATATGATATTGTGCAAATAATTTGTGATCAAAACTGCACCAAGACAGTGGGCCCAATCAGATTGACCTGCACCTGTCAATCATTATTGTCGATGACGTCAGGTCAGTCGTTTGTTCTCCTCAAGTCAATCACGCTAACCCATACCTGAGTGCAAAATAACAGTCGCAAGAAACATGTAGGCTAAACATATACTTAATTTCGTTCTTGTATTATTAATTGAATGGTGAATTAAGGTGGCCATGGTTATTGATAAAGAACACCGACTTTGCTTTTGCAGGACCTGTTTCGCGTTTCCATTTATATTGTTCATTCTTGTACCTCACACGATATCTCTCGGTAAGTAGCCTGTGCGTGCTAAGTGCGTTATTCTTGTGTTTGTAATTGATACTGAGTGGCTATGCTGTTTCTACATCAATTATGAGTTACACACAAACATGTATTTAGCTTATTTTCCTCCCGGGACGCGGGGTTTGGTTGATTTTCATGAGTAAATTGTGACATGTAACGTTAGCTTCTTACAATCTGCAGGAAGCTGCAGTAGTTTTACTTTCTCCATATGTTGGAAGATCAGCAACAATTCCTTGTTTGGCAGGTAAATAAGTCCAGTATTTCATAAACACATAATCACGCCAAACTTCTGAACCATGCACTTGGCACTAACTTACACCTATGTGTCTTGTTCACTTTGATTCTCTACAGTTGGCCAGAAGGACATTTATGGTTGAACGCCACCAAATTGAAATCCATTTGGAGAGAGGACACATTTTCATCTTTGACAGTTGCCACTACTGTGGAGCACAAATTGACACTTCAATATGGTGTCATGGTTCGGAAGTGGATTTTCTCCATCTTCCCAGGTAAGTATAGGTCTTCCACCCTTCCACTCATTGTTAAGACTTTATCTAAGTACAAACACTGTCCTGTATCCATTGATCTAAACAAATTATGCAATATTTTAGTTCTGGGATTCTGAGGTTACCATTGTCGTTCATTAGATCATGCTACAGTATAAATTATTATATTTTCTTCACTTGAAGGTTCACATTCCATTGAGTTCAGAAGTATACATAAACCTGACCAACAGCCCATCAATAGCACTCTGGTGGGTAGACCTGTAATATAAGTGATGACATTCTCCTCTTCTTATCTGGTGTCACCATAATGTCCCTTTTGAATGAAAGATGAATGTTTGTCCATTCTCATGTTATCGCTCTTAGGAAGCCCTGGAGTTCTCCACCAATGAGGTGTTTGCGTGTGAAAACAGCACTCTGTACCTCTATCAGGACCCAGACTTCATCCTCATGCTCGGTAACGTTGTTACATCTTTGTCTTTGTTCGAGAGTGAGAGAGATAAATAGAGGGAGGGAGATGGAAGGAGAGAGATGAAGGTAGGTAGACAGACACAGATGGATCGTCAGAAAGGCAGACAGACGAGAGAGAGACGCAAAAGTGAAATCAAGATGGAGACAGAATTCAGGTGATGATCTGGGAATATGCCCACTATACCACTGGTGTGCAGGTCATAAATGTAGTCATGACTCCCATCATCTCCTCTCCTAGGTCACACCGTGCGCTATCCCTTGACCCTGGAGTCCAGGAGTACCTCCATGTTACTGGTGTCCTGGAAAGAGAAGATGCAGCCCCCGGCTGCCCCTGTCCCCATCCACTCTGTGTCCCTATACCACTCTGAGATGAAGGCCTACGCTGCCCTTAGTGTGGACAGTACCCACTCCAACCACTACCGCTTCACAGCCCTGGAATCCTGCAGTTCCTATGCTGCCTGTGTGGAGATGGCAGGCAGCCACTCACTTACCTGTCTCTCCACTATCACAGGTACAGTTGGGGTGTATTCATTAGTGCACACTGTAGCAAAACTAATACGCTGGTTCCTAGTGAATACACCCATAGTAGCTCTCTAGTCATTGTCATCCTGTGTAATCACACCAATCTTAAAGGTTCAAACTGTTATTTACAGGCCTTTTTGATGATATAAAATAATAAAGTATAGATTTGAGGAATTTAACTTATGTCTCGTCCCATGAGCTCGGTACTGATATGAGCAGCACTGTGTTGTATTGATATTTATGAAGTAATTACTTTGTTACATTTTGCTGTATAATTTCTATTCATATCCAGACCCAGAAGTCCCAAGACATTTCCAGGTGACGTTGTGGAACAGCAGCAGTGTCACGGTGTCCTGGGACTGTCCCGACAACCGCAAGTTCTCCTTCTTCCTTGTCACGGTCCTCTACCTCAATGGCACCAACCATGTCCTGGAGGAGAGGTTCTTCAGGCACACACTGGACACCTTTGTGTTCTCTCAGTCTGACCTGCCACCCTGTAGCAGGGTGAAGTTTGGCCTGCAGACGGTGTGCCAGGCGGGCATGGAGGCTCGCCACAGCAGAATGGTCCTCATCAACGGGAATACTGGTAAGATCCACCTAGTTGATGCTTTGCTAGGCTGAGTGTCAATAGTCTTAAGTTTCTTCCCCTCCTTGTCTCCTTCCCTTTATATGCGCAAATCTGAGGTAGGGCCGGTGTTCTGAGGAGGTAGGGCCGGTGTTCTGAGGAGGTAGGGCCGGTGTTCTGAGGAGGTAGGGCCGGTGTTCTGAGGAGGTAGGGCCGGTGTTCTGAGGAGGTAGGGCCGGTGTTCTGAGGAGGTAGGGCCGGTGTTCTGAGGAGGTAGGGCCGGTGTTCTGAGGAGGTAGGGCCGGTGTTCTGAGGAGGTAGGGCCGGTGTTCTGAGGAGGTAGGGCCGGTACCTTCACTTATTCTAACAGAGTTCTCTGATAATTGCACATGAGGGGAAGGAGAAAAGAGGAAGTCACTTCTATTGATATGCAGCCAAAGTAAACCCATAACATCTGTTCCTCCAAGGCACTGTTTTCACACAATCTTCAATTGCCTTTCTCCTACTTTGCTTACGGTGAACACTTCTGGAAATGACTGTATCGGCCCTCTCTTTAGTCCACTCAGAAATTGAGAACCTGTGGCAGACCTCCTCAGGGCCGGACAACTACACCCTGAGCTGGGTGGTGAGGAACACTTCTTCTATCTCCGTGTTCAGGATCTACCACCAGGGGGTGCTCCACTACACCACCCTGCTCACCAGCCACACGGTGGCCAGCCTGCTGCCCTGCAGCCAGTACTCGGCCAGAGTAGAGGCGCTATGCGGAGACAGCGTGGTCATGAGCTCCAAGACCGTACGCGCTCGCACAGGTAAACTACGGAGCCCAGACCTCGAGGCTCATGTTGAGCGGTTACGGGATAAATGTTTGGGTAGCTCTCATGTTTATTTTTGACTAGGTTAGAGATTCATTTAGTGGGGGATTGAATGGAGAGAATTATTAACAGTTTAATCAGCTTGATTAAATTGTTTATTTAATCAGCTTGATTGGTGATTAAAGAAAGTGCAGTCACATGCTTATGTGCATGCTTTTGTTCCAATCCAACACCTGATTCAACTATTCAAGTGATTGATGATTAGTTTAGTAAACACCGTATGGCAGCAGTACTGGGCTGGAACAAAAGCCTGCCCACGCTGTGGGGTCTATAGAACTTGTATTGAAGACCACTACAACAGCCTGTATCTGCCATGTTGGGTGGGTCTTTGCTTTCTCCTCTCTGCTCAGTGGGGAAGTTTCCCCCAGGCACAGATCTAGGATCTGACTCCCTTCCCCCAATCCTAGATCTAGGATCTGACTCCCTTCCCCCAATCCTAGATCTAGGATCTGACTCCCTTCCCCCAATCCTAACTTTAAACATCAGAGGGGAAATGCTATACTGACCCAAAATCAGCATCTAGGGTCAACTTCACCCTACTCCTGTCTTCTCTCTCCTAGGACCCAGAGGTGTATCAGAACTGCGCTACCGTCCTGAGGACTCTACGGCGCTGTGGATTGGTGGTACCGGACAGGGCGTGGCCTTTCAGTACCAGCTGTCTTATGACAACGGCTCGACCATCCAGCAAGGCCGGCTGATGGAACCTTTGCTCCGCCTCCCGGGGCTCATTGAGGGCACGCACTATGCCCTGGACGTGTGGGAAGAGTGTGACGGCGAGTGGAGCGCCGACCCGGCCCTGGTGTGTTTCGATGGAGTCAACGTTTCCGTTAACGCCCTCGTGCTGCCGGTGGCGTCCACCCTGAGGCCGAATGAAGACCGAGGTTGGTGTCATCTGGGCTGTGTTCAGTAGGGCACAACGTTGTGGAATGATCATAAATGCAGTACCAGTGAAAGGTTTGGACACACCTACTCATTCAAGGGTTTTACTTCATTTTCTACTATTTTCTACATTGTAGAATAATAAAGACGTTAAAACAATGAAATAACACACATGGAATCATGAAGTAACCAAAAACTGTTAAACAAAATATATTTTAAATTCTTCAAAGTAGCCACCCTTTGCCTTGATGACAGCTTTGCACACTCTTCGCATTCTCTCAACCAACTTCATGAGGTAGTCACCTGGAATGCTTTTCCAACAGTCTTCCCACATTTGCTGAGCACTTGTTGGCTGCTTTTCCTTCACTCTACGGTCCAACTCATCCCAAACCATCTCAATTGGGTTGAGGTCGGTGATTGTGGAGGCCAGGTTGTCTGATGCGTCACTCCACCACTCTCCTCCGTGGTCAAATAGCCCTTATACAACTTGGAGGTGTTTTGGGTCATTTCCCTGTTGAAAAACAAATGATAGTCCCACTAAGCGCAAACCAGAGGGGATGGCGTCTCACTGCAGAATGCTGTGGTAGCCATGCTTTGCTAAGTGTGCCTAAAATTCTGACAGTGTCACCAGCAAAGCACCATCACACCACCTCCATGCTTCACGGTGGGAATCACACATGCGGAGATCATCCGTTCACCTACTTTGCGTCTCACAAAGACACGGCGGTTGGAACACAAAATCTCAAATTTGGACTCATCAGACCAAAGGACAGATTTGCATCAGTTTATTTAATGTCCATTGCTCGTGTTTCTTGCCCCAAGCAAGTATTCTTCTTATTGGTGGTTTCTTTGCAGCAATTTGACCATGAAGGCCTGACTCACGCAGTCTCCTCTGAACAGTTGATGTTGAGATGTCTGTTACTTGAACTCTGAAGCATTTATTTGGGATGCAATTTCTGAGGCTGGTAACTATAATGAACTTATCCTCTGCAGCAGAGGTAACTCTAGGTATTCCTCTCCTGTGGCGGTCCTCATGAGAGCTAGTTTCATCATAGCACTTTTTAGCAGTTTTTGCAACTGCACTTGAAGGAACTTTCAAAGTTCTTGACATTTTTCACATTGATTGACCTTCATGTCTTAAAGTAATGTTGGACTGTCGTTTCTCTTTGCTTATTTTTTCTATTCTTGCCATAATATGGACTCGGTCTTTTACCAAATAGGGCTGTCTTCTGTATACCACCCCTACCTTGTCACAACACAACTGATTGGCTCAAACGCATTAAGGAAAGAAATTCCACAAATTAACTTCAGGCACACCTGTTAATTGATATGCATTCCAGGTGACAACCTCATGAAGCTGGTTGAGAGAATGCCAAGAGTGTGTAAAGCTGTCAAGGTAAAGGGTGGCTACTTTGAAGAATCTAAAATATATTTTATGTTTAACACTTGTTTGGCTACTACATGATTCCATATGTGTTATTTCATAGTTTTGATTTCTTCACTATTCTAAGATGTAGAAAATAGTAAAAATAAAGAAAAACCCTTGAATGTGTCAAAGCTTTTGACTGGTAGTGTATATGCATGTATCAAACGTAGAGTAAGGAAGCACGTAATCTCTCTTCACGACATTTCGATCCCCAGTGTTCCACGACGTTTGCCTACTGAACGTAAGCCAGATGTTGTTTATATTGTTGGGTATGTTTAGGAGTAGAACTGAATGTTGTTGCAGGAACAGATTTGCTATTCTACATGCACTTGATATGATCAGGTAGTTTTCTTTAAACTAGTGCTTTAATTGTCTTCTCGTGCATTGTTATGCTATTACTTATGAAATGAAGTGACGTTTTGCTTTCTCAGCTCTAGCCTTCGTTGTGCCTTGGTTAATGGTGTTGGACCCAAAGACTGAGCCTTGGGCTGAGCTGAAGCGCATCTACGAAAAACTAGTGAGTGTCTTTGGGCACCAAATGGAATAAAACTGACTGAAACCGAGAGGGACTACTTGGACTTGACAAACGTTAATTTTTATTTGTTGTAATATGTTTAATCAAGTTTTCTGTCGTGTGGCCTTATGAACACAACCCTGGCCTCCCTCTCACTGACATTTCTTCATGTCCGTAGCTGGAGGAGCTTTTGAAAGAGTACCCGATTAAGACCAGGGTGGAGTTGGTTGCATTCAAGGAGCTGGAAGGCGAATCCAAAACTAAGATTACCTTTCAAGGCTTTGATGCTTCCATAACCGACGCCGACTTACCGCTACCACCTGGCGAGCAGCTGGACCATATCCAGTCCCTCCAGCCGCCCAATATCACAGTCAAGGATGGGATCATCTACTGGGATGGTAAGAGAGAACCACCAACAACAGCATCACGTGGAGAATTGTCAGATTTCTATCAACATTTCATGTCTTTGAATGCATCACACAAGTTTAAAACTTGCTTACCTAGGTGGTATGTCCAAATGTGTGGTTTGTACATTGCTTGGCACACTATCACTGAAATAATGTACCCTCTGTGCATTACAGAGAATGCTGCTGATGTTTTTTTTAATGCTCCAGGGTGAAGTCAGCTTCCCCTCTTCCAATTCTAACCTTAACCATTAGTGGGGGAAATGCAAAACTGACCCAACAGCAGCGCATAGGGATAACTTTACCCTCCCTTTTGGACAGACCCAGATGAGTGTGCGACCCCTGACCTGAACAGGTGTGACGCCAATTCTTTGTGCGTCAACACTCTGAACTCCTACACCTGTGTGTGTCAACATGGCTTCTATGATGTCGGGCCTGCCTTCGTTCCCCCTCCTACCCCTGCCTCACATCCTGTCTGTTATGGTCAGTTAGCTGCTTGTTATCGTGCAATATGTCTGTTGGTGTACCTTTTTTGTATTCTCTACACCACTCCTGTTCACTGATGGGTCATGTTCAATAGGGCACACAACTGAAAATGTTTTGTTTTGCAATGGAAAACAAGCATTTTTATTGAAGTTCAGGCAGTCCCTCCGTTTTAGTCTGGTTTCTTCCGTTCTGTGCCTAATGAATACGACGCTGATTCCTTTTGGGGGTAAAGAAAGTTAATTCCAACAGAAAAGGGGATGTTCACCCAGTGCCTGGATAGATCGATGGCCGGAGGTATCGCCAAAGCCTTCCTGATTGGCTACTTCGGTGGCGACGTGACGGTTGTCTTGAATGAAGGCCGTTGCACCATGGAGGAGAGTGAGACGCTCTACCACTTCCGCGTGTTGCGCAAACCCTCGCAGTGTGGAACAATACGGCTGGTGAGTGACCGCGCATTCAGATGTGCAAAGGGGTTATAATAGAATCTATACAACAGGTCACACTGGATACCTCAAATCAAACTTACTTGTCACATACACATGGTTAGCAGGTGTTAATGCAAGTGTAGCGAAATGCTTGCCAAGCACTACTGTAATGTGATTATGCCATTGTGCACAGCACTCTGTGGATGAAATGGGATTGTGTGTTTGTGCATGCGTATGCTTGTGCGAATGTGTGTTTGTTTACATGCTTGTGTGTGTCCAGGTGAACAGAACACACATCGAGTTCCGGAACACTCTGACAGTGACCTTGAGCAGAGAGCGGACCATCACACGAAGAGATCTCAAGGTTATCTGGAAGTGCATCTACCCCCGGAACTATGTCCGCAACACCCAGATAAACGTAGATATGGAGTGGTAAGAAAAGACAGATCGGAGTAATTCTGGGGCCAGGAGATGTTTCTGATTTTGTGACCTACAAGGAAAAACTCATCCTGTAGCCTGGCAAGGCTTGCAAATGGAGGGAATATTACCGGTACCTTTTGAAATGTACAAGTAATCTTTTGATTCATACAATGGATCAGAATCATAAAACTGTGTTTTGACCAATCCCCTCTCTACCCCTCCAGGATCACTTCCCACTCTGTGGTGGAGTACAACTCCTCCCATGAGCTGGGGCTGGCCATGACCATGTACAGCGACGACTCCTTCTCCTACGGCTACAGAGACTCCATCGCCCTCCACCTCAGCGACGTACTCTTCTTCGAGGTGGCCCTCCTGACAAACAACACGTTCGCCTCGGAGGTCCTGCTAGAAGTGATTTCCTGCTGGGCCACAGAGAGCCCGGATCCACAGGACGAAACCAAGGGCTTCTTTCTTCTAAATGGGTGGGTTACTGTCCTGGGTCATATTCATTTGTGCACACAAAAAAACAAGAGTTTGTTATTGGAGAAGTTCAGGTAGCCTCTCCTGTTTTAGTCAATTTTCTTCTGTTTGATTTCTAGTGAATATGACCCTGGTGTGAAATATGGTATTCTAAACTCTGGGCTGTGTTCAATCGAGCAATATAAAATGTCATGTAGGCATTATGTGGTTGTGGGGGGGGGGGTAGGTTATTAGAGTATAGGGTTCTTTTGTTGAGGCATAAAATATTATTTGTTTTTGGACAAGATGGTACCTCCATGTTTTCAAACATTATCTTCTGTTTCAAATCTAATGGGCATGACCTTGGATTTTCAAGACTTAAAAAAAGCAGTTTGGGATCATGCCCTATTCTCTCGTCCTCAGCTGCCCTGTTGACAGCACCTTTCATTGGCTCTCTGTGAACGGTGTGTCACAGAGGAGCAGATTCTCCATTCACATGTTCACTATGCCCAAGGAGTTACCCATCTACATGCACTGCCTGGCCCGGATATGCAGTCACGATGAGGACTGTACTACGGTAAATTTCTAACAAGTTCAAGTCTATTTGCCATTATAAATATATTGGAAATCTTAGTAGATACAGTTGTTCAATTTAAAAATGGTAAGAATGATTAGGACATATGTATTAGACCTTACAAATACACATAGAAATGTGTTATAGAGCAGTCATTTTAATTGAAAGTAAGTCTAAGAAGCGGTAGATCTTTCTATATGAGCTATTTCTATGCTTTCCATTCATAAGTTTTGTTTTTGCGTCCATCTTTAGTTTTTGTACACCAGCTTCCAACTGCTGAAAATACAATATTTTTGGTTGTGGAAAATATATTTCACAGCGGTTTAGATGGTATAATGATTCTTACACTATACTTACTTGTTTAGTCACATAAACTGAAATTAGGCAAACTATTAGTACTTTAGCAACCAGGAAATGGTGGAGATTTCTGCATAGTGCATCTTTTTAAAGCTGATATTCAGCTTTGCTCAACAAACAAATCTGTATTGATCGAACAAACAGTTATGCACATTTATTAGTAACTTGGTCATTATTTTTTTTAAACATCCTTTCCTATGATTCTCTGTAGAACTGTACCACCCAGAGACTTTCAAAGAGATCAACAGCTAGATGGGATCCATACATCAAAGTAGCTGTGGTCGTGTCTGCAGGACCACTGATGGTCACCCCTGAGGCGGCACCAGGGACCAAACTCTCCAACTGTGAGTTGGTGTGATGTGAAATGTTTTGAGCGTTGCCGATATCATTTTAATCTATACATTTATTTCTGAAACTTCTGTAACATTCTTGAACAGGCCTGTGGTATCTGGGGATGCTCCAAATGATGTCTTGGATACTAATTCAGTTTGTAACAGTGATATGTGAATGCTTCCATGCAGCCGTTACACCTTAACTCGTGTAAAGCACCAGCAGCAATTTTTCAACAAACTGTTACATGGCGATACTTCCATAATTGGAACTTACCGGTGTCTTCACATTTATTTAACCAGGTAGGCCAGTAAATGAAAACTTGATCAACAACTGCGACCTTGCCAAGAAAGCAAAGCAGTGCGACACAAACGAGTGTTTATTCCATGTGTAAAACATACAGTCAATAACACAATAGAAAAAGTATATATACAGTGTGTGCAAATGGCGTAAGGAGGTAAGGCAATAAATAGGCCATAGTAGCGAAGTTATTACAGTTTAGCAAATTAACACAGGAGTGAAAGATGTGCAAGTAGAAATACTGGTGTGCAAAAGTCAATAAAAACAATATGGGGATATGGTAGGTAGTTGGATGGGCTATTTACAGATGGTCTGTGTACAGCTGCAGCGATCAGTAAGCTGCTCAGATAGCTGATGCTTAAAGTTAGTGAGGGAGATATGTCTCCAACTTCAGCGATTTTTGCAGTTCGTTCCAGTCATTGGCAGCAGAGAACTGCAAGGAAAGGTGGCCAAAGAGGTGTTGGCTTTGGGGATGACCAGTGAGAGATACCTGCTGGAGCGCGTGCTACGGGTGGGTGTTATGGTGACCAGTGCGCTGAGAAGGCGGAGCTTTACCTAGCAAAGACTTATAGATGACCTGGAGCCAGTGGATCTGGCGACGAATATGTAGCGAGGGCCAGTGGTGGGTGGTACATGGGGCTTTGATGATGAAACGGATGGCACTGTGATAGACTGCATCCAGTTTGCTGAGTAGAGTGTTGGAGGTTATTTTGTAAATGCCATCGCTTTGACTGACACCCGCCTGTCCCAATCAATGAGAGATGACTAAGATGGTGGTGTATAATTGTTGGGTCGTTCCAGGAAATGTGTCCCTTTTGGGTGTTAACTTTTTTCTTTCACCTGATTTTATAATATAACATAATACAACAATATAATATAACATAATACTTTTTTCCCCCATCAAGGTTAAATAATAGGCACTGACTATAGTAATTTAAGTGCCAATTAAAGTAACAGGGTTGATTTCATCTTAAATCAGCCCAAATCCTCCTGTGACAGGGGGGATGGAAGTTTGTTGTATGCAACAGGGAGGGACAATTGAATGCAAGCTTTACAACAACAAAAAATGTAACCGTTAAAACATTATATGGCTAACAGGGTTGTTAACATGTTATGCTCAACCCGCTCAGTTTTCCAACACAAAACACCAGAAAAGGGCCCAAAAGAGTAGAACCAGCTTTTACATTATGATTTGACTAAGATGTCTTTGGAGAAAATTATTTAAAATGGTATAGTTTCATCATTTTAAAACTTGAGTTCAGTTCGCGTAACAGGTTTGACCTTAAAATGAGGGACAAGTTTTTTTTTTTTGTTTTTTTACTTAATGTATCACTAATCACATTAAATAAATAACTCTTCAGAAATTATTTTGTCAAAACAGCAAAAATAACTAGGGCTTTACAATGATGGTGAAAACTTGGCAAAATGTTGGTCTTCAGTCGGGTAAAATCTTCCTAGAAGCCGAATTTTGGCAATAGCAAGTCTATTTATTAGAAATCAGATTTAATTACATTTTCCATGTGGTCAAGATTAATGGGAACGTCGTCTTTTAAAATTAAATATTGGTGCACAATTTCTACTTAAAATATCAAAGATGCAAAAGGTATCCTGTTCTATTACTTCGAGGCAAATGTTATTTGATAACGGAGCATTTTCTAAATTCCAACGTTTCACCTGCAACTAGAGATGGGAGTTGAGAAGACCCGGCAAGTTCCAAGTTGAAAATGTAAGGATGTATCAACATTTTAAAGGTTATTCAAAAAATTGCTGCCTCTGCTTTACGCAAGCTTAAGACTTGACGGCTGTATGGAAGCATACACATCACCCTTAGAAAGTGTAGCTATAATTCAGTATGTGTCTGTTTCCTTGCAGGGGATGAGGCTTTGACAATGATCTACGTCGTGGGAGGAACCATGGGTGTCTTGATGTTGACGATGCTTGGTGTGAGCGCAACAAAGGCTATAATGAATTATTATGAGAGAGCAAGGCCTCAATAAACACTTGGAACCACATATTTTTCCTCTTGTCCTTAGTATTATCAGGGATTCATTAAATATATTTTGTGCAGATGTCTTCACTAAGTAAATATTGCCAAAATGAACGATTAACATTAAATGGCACCAGTAGGTGTACAGTGGCTACTAATGCTATTGGTGGTAGGCTACCTCAGTTGACAAATTGTGACGGGCACACCCAAACCATTTGCCAATATATCAAATTACTAACTACACTGAACCAAAATATAAATGCAACATGTAAAGTGTTGGTCCCATGTTTCATGAGGTGAAATAAAAAAATCACAGAAATTGTCCATACACACAAAAAGCTTATTTCTCTCAAATGCTATGTACAAATGAATGTATGTCCCTGTTAGTGAGCATTTCTCCATTGCCAAGATAATACATCCCCCTGAACGGTGTGCCGTGGTGGAAAAAGTACCTAATTGTCATACTTGAGTAAAAGTAGAGATGCCTTTATAGAAAATGACAAGTGAAAGTCACCCAGTGAAATACTACTTGAGTAAAAGTCAAAGTATTTGCTTGTAAATATACTTAAGTATCAAAAGTAGATGTAATTGCAAAAATGTACAAGTATAAATAATTAATTCCTTATTAACCCAATGGCACTTTTTTTTTTACCGATATCCAGGGGCACACTGCAACACTCACATCAAATCAAACTGTATTTGTCACATGTGCCGAATACAAGTGTAGACCTTACCGAGCTGGGAAATATTTCTGTCTGTAATAAGGCCTGTGTGGGGAAAAACTCATGATTGGCTGGGCCTGACTCCCATGGCTGTACCCCTACCAAGTCATGTGAAATCCATAGATAAGGGGCCTAATTTATTTATTTCAATTGACTGATTTCCTTAAATGAACTAACTTAGTAAAATCTTTGAAATTGTTGCATTTATATTGTTGTTCAAGCCAATTTGATTAATTATACTGAAGTGTTTCCCCTATATTCGTTTAGCAGAGGCGCACTGCCGCAACTCCAATAAATACGCAGTTTGAAGGAAGTTGCTAACTAGCATTAGCACAATGACTTGACGTCTATGGGAGAAGCTAGCATTCTAGCTATTCCCATTGACATCTATGGGAGCAGCTAACATGCTAGCTATTCCCATAGACTTCCAGGCAATGTGCTAACGCTAGTTAGCAATGGTTCGCGAAACTACCTTTTAATAGCCAATATCTTGCACAAAGACACTTAAGATGGCAGCGTATAAATTGTTGCATCACTTCATGGAGCAAAACTGTATTTAATAATGGAGCATTTTCTATAGCTATTTCAATGCAACTCCCTATAGGAGTTCTGAAGACACCAGTGACTTCCCGAAATGAGAACGAAGAAGGTATCGCCAGGTTGGTCGAAATTTGCTGATTATGGTTAAACAGCAGCTAATTAGCCAACGAAGCGAATTTACCAAACCACCTGAACACGAAATACACTGTCATAAATTATTTATATAATGTAGTGATAGGGGTATTATAAATTGTTGTAATTTAACTAGGCAAGTCAGCTAAGAGCAAGTTATTATTTACAACGACGGCCTAGGAACAGTGGGTTAACTGCCTTGTTCAGTGGCAGAACGACAGATGTTTACCTTGTCAGCTCGGGGATTCGATCTAGCAACCTTTCGGTTACTGGCCCAACGCTCTAGGTTACTTGCCGCTCCAATAATGTAGTGATAGGAACGACAAATCAATATGAAGGATATATAAATAATATCAAATATAAGGATCGAAAAGGTTGTTGTGGCACAATGTTGCAAAGACTCTTACACATTGGAATATAGTTTCAAGAACGCTCTTAGCACTTAATGCAACGCTGTAATTTTGAACGCAACCCTCATCTTAGTTCCAAACTACGCAGTTCCGGTCTGTATTTCCGGTACAACAAAAATGGCATCCTCCACTAACGAAGGAAGCGTGAGTGAAACGCAGTCGGGGAAGAAGTCGAAAAATAATATAAACCAAGGTATTACAACGATAGACATTTGTCAGAAACAAATGTCATTATTTCTTAATAATAGTCCACGTTTCTGGATACATGTATCTGAGCAGAAGCCTGATACCCCTTGATTTGTGTAGCTCGCGGCCGGCCGCATGCGTATTTATGGTGCTAGTATGAGCACTACTTGAAGACTGCTACCAATTTGTTCTTACTGAAAGAACGTTTGTTATATGGGAAAACGTGTATGCAATGTGGCTAATTTACCTACCTACCTAGTTAGGTAGCTAGCTATAACGTTAGGTGTGTTGTTATCCTAGCTTCTAATCTTGTTGTATTTTCAGTGGATAACTCTCAACTCTTCACTGTTCCCGATGGATGGAAGGAGCCAGCATTCACAAAAGAGGACAACCCCAAAGGTCTACTGGAGGAGAGCAGTTTCGCCACTCTCTTTCCCAAGTACAGAGAGGCATACCTGAAAGAATGCTGGCCACTGGTGCAAAAAGCATTAGGCGATTCAGTAAGTTCAGCCAATTAAAAGGGAAATATGCAGTTGAAATAATAATGAAGCGACCACCCTGATATGGGATTTGTTAAAAGCTGAGGAGCGTTGCTGGAGAAATGTAGCCATTCAAATTCATAGACAGAGCTATGAATGCAAGGACTTAAACATCTATGAGAGAAAAGTTATAGCTTTAACAATGTCTCGAGGCTATACTGTCTCCATTGTTTATTGGAGTATAAAAATGTATTTTGGGCTCTGATGGGCAGTTGAACTTAGCCCATGAGGCAGTTATATGGTCTATTCCAGAGTCAATGGCTATATATAATTAAAAAGTCTAAAAAATGATGTAGGAATAGTAGAAAATTAGCAGATTGTCGGCCAAAATCCACCTCGCTCCATCGTCTCCCACTGCCAGGCAGTGGGCTTCCTCTCATCACCATATTTGGTAGGGAGTAGCAACTAGGGCTGGGCAATATGGCCAAAATATTATATCACGGTATTTAAATAAAAAGAATGGACGGTATGACAGTATGTGACGTGTTTTTAGTTTTTGACTAATAAAAGTTGTACATTTGCTTTGAGTAGTGAGTGATCCTAGGGTGGCAACACACACATTATAAGTGATTTCAATGAGTCTTTCTCCATTCTGATTGTTTTATACTGTTCAATTCAACTTCAACCAAAACAAATTTCAGCACATTTCTGCATTTCCTGCACTCAATTGCATTGGTGGAAAAAGTACCCAATTGTCATACTTGAGTAAAAGTAAAGATATTTTAATAGAAAATGACTCAAGTAAAAGTGAGTCACCCAGTAAAATACTACTTGAGTAAAAGTATTTGGTTTTAAATATACTTAAGTATCAAAAGGAAATGTAATTGCTAAAATATACTCAAGTATTAAAAGTAAAAGTATAAATAGTTTCAAATTCCTTATATTAAGCAAACCAGAAGGCACCATTTTCTTGTTTTTTTTATTTATGGATAGTCAGGGCCACACTCCAACACTCAGACATAATTTACAAACAAAGCATTTGTGTTTAGTGAGTCCTCCAGATCAGAGGCAATAGATGACCAGGGATGTTCTCTTGACAAGTGCGTGAATTGGACCATTTTCCTGTCCTGCTAATCATTCAAAATGTAACAAGTACTTTTAGGTGGCAGGGAAAATGTATGGAGTGAAAAGTACAGTATTTTTTTTTTTAGGAATGTAGTAAAGTAAAAGTTGTCAAAAATAAAAATAATAAAGTACAGATACCAAAAAAACAACTTAAGTAGTACTTGAAAGTATTTTTACTTAAGTACTTTACACCACTGCTCAATTGAGAGAATTTCCACACTGCCAAATAGGGCTGCACGGTATGGGCAAATAATTTAGGATGTATTTTTAACCAAATGTTGCAAATGCGATGTGACTTGCGAATTAGAGCAAAACTGTTGGAATCATGGAACTAGAATGACTATTCTAATTCTATAGTTAGAATATAATAGTGGGCAATTTGAATAGTGTTTTTTGAGATGACAACAAATTAAAATGACCGGGAGGAGTTATTGTGATAGGGTAGGAACTAAATTGTTAAGTGTTTCCTAGGGGACCCTATAAGCTTTGGCTACCCAAACCGGTACCTGCATCAATACCGGTATATCATGAAATATGGTATACCGCCCAGCCCTAGACCAGATGCTTCACATTTATACATCTGGTGAAATATCTGGCTCATTATTCTGTCTGTGGTGCCACTGTCTGGACCAGCACCTATGTTATTGTTTTTGTTTTGTGGATGAAACAGAGGAGAGGTGTGTCGAGCGGTGGTAAAAAATAAAAACCGGCAGAACGTATTCTGCTGTTCTATAGCGTGCAACACAGCAGGTTGGTGGCTCCTTAATTGGGGAGAATGGGCTCGTGGTAATGGCTGGATTGGAATAGTATCAAACACATGGTTTTCATGTGTTTGATGCCATTCCATTCACTCTGTTCCAGCCATTATTATGAGCTGTCCTCCCCTCAGCAGCCTCCACTGGACTGTGCAATGATGTCTCAGGGACATTTTTGTTGTTTGCAGTAACTTCTTTGTTGTAAGATCACAAAGTGACGAGGTAGTTTCACCATTAAGGGTGCCAGGTTTAAGAATAATGTTACATGTTGACAAGAGTTGATCCATTCTTATCAGCCCATGTATAGGTGCTTGTGAACATGCAAATATGTAGCCATGTGAGGATGAATGATCCTCTCCTAGATTCAGGCACAGGCCTTTAAATTGTCCAAAACATTAATGTTATGCTTTTCTTCCTCATCAACAGCACATCAAGGCCACCCTGGATTTGATCGAGGGCAGCATCACGGTTTGCACCACCAAAAAGACCTTTGACCCATATGCTGTTGTAAGGGCACGGGACTTCATCAAGCTGTTGGCCAGAAGTGTGCCATTTGAGCAGGTAGGCATGCTCTCTTGTTCATCAATTCATAGTTGAACTTCCAACAATAATCCTGATAGTGTGGAAGAATAGTCAACTCTATACTTACCCCAAAGAAAGGAACCAGTACAAGTATCTTCATTTGGTTGATGTTTTCTTCTGTCTTCCACCTTTAGGCCGTGCGAATTTTGGAGGATGACATGGCGTGTGACATCACCAAAATTGGCACGCTGGTCAGAACCAGAGAGCGGTTTGTGAAGAGGAGGCAGAGACTCATCGGACCTAAAGGGTCTACACTCAAGGTGCGTCTTGTTCAACCATGCAGCCAGGGAGAGAGTTCAAATGGATACATGGTAGTTTTGTGTTTAGATGTTAGCATCACTAGGTGGCAGCATAGTGTTATTAACACCTCCCAACGTTTCAGAATCAGTCAGCTGATCAAATCACACTTTATATGTCATATGCACAGGGTGTATACATTTACTTGCAAGCTCTCCTCTCAACAGTGCTACAACAACAAAAATATTGAATTAAAATGAGTAGAAGAAAAAATAACGACAGTATATAGCTGGAGAAAATGTGCAAAAAAAATATAAAAGTAAAAGCACTTATTCAAAGTAAGTATTTTTACTCTTGTACGGGGATATGGAGAGTATGAAATGATTTTGCATTGTGCAGTAAGAAGTTTAAAGTTTTGTTAGTCTTCTGTACAGGATACACATGGTATACAGCACAGGATACACATGGTATACAGCACCGGATACACATGGTATACAGCACAGGATACACATGGTATACAGCACAGGATACACATGGTATACAGCATCCAATGAAATGCTTGCTTGCTTGCCGGTTCCAACAACAATAATAAAAGATCAGAATACAAACAATGTAAATGGCTCAGCAGAATAGAATAAACATTTTAGCATAAGTATAATACAGGAAGGCACAATTTATAGTCAAATATTTACACATGTATCAGAGAAAGGGGGGATTGGAGGGCAAGTGTTTCAATTGTGCAGTAGTAAGTCTGGTATCAGCAAGTATATCTGTGTGCTAAGGTGCGGAGAGGCAGTGCAGGTGGTCAGTTCAAGTGTTGAGTAGCAGCACCACTGTCGGCAGTCGCGGCGCCACTGTCGGCGGCTGCGGCAGTCGCGGCGGCACTGTCGGCAGTCGCGGCGGCGGTGGCAGCAGTCTTGGCGGCGGCGGCGGTGGCAGCAGTCTTGGCGGCGGCGGCAGCACTGTCGGCAGTCTTGGCGGCGGCGGCAGTCTTGGCGGCGGCGGCGGCAGTCGCAGCAGTCGCGGCGGCGGCGGCAGTCTTGGCGGCGGCGGCGGCAGTCGCAGCAGTCGCGGCGGCGGCGGCAGTCTTGGCGGCGGCGGCGGCAGTCTTGGCGGCGGCGGCGGCAGTCTTGGCGGCGGCGGCGGCAGTCTTGGCGGCGGCAGTCTTGGCGGCGGCACTGTCGGCAGTCTTGGCGGCGGCACTGTCGGCAGTCTTGGCGGCGGCACTGTCGGCAGTCTTGGCGGCGGCACTGTCGGCAGTCTTGGCGGCGGCACTGTCGGCAGTCTTGGCGGCGGCACTGTCGGCAGTCTTGGCGGCGGCACTGTCGGCAGTCTTGGCGGCGGCACTGTCGGCAGTCTTGGCGGCGGCGGCGGCAGTCTTGGCGGCGGCGGCACTGTCGGCAGTCTTGGCGGCGGCAGTCTTGGCGGCGGCACTGTCGGCAGTCTTGGCGGCGGCAGTCTTGGCGGCGGCACTGTCGGCAGTCTTGGCGGCGGCAGTTTTGGCGGCGGCACTGTCGGCAGTCTTGGCGGCGGCAGTCTTGCCGGCGGCGGCGGCACTGTCGGCAGTCTTGGCGGCGGCGGCGGCAGTCTTGGCGGCGGCGGCGGCACTGTCGGCAGTCGTGGCGGCGGCGGCAGCACTGTCAGCAGTTGTAGTCGTAGCAGCACTGTCACCACTCCTGTCAGCACTCCTGTCAGCAGTTGTAGTCGTAGCAGCAGCAGTAGTAGTAGTACTGGTGGCATTAGCGGCAGTCATGGAGTGTGAGTGGATGGAGATTGCTCGCCATGGAACACATTCAACCTCCCTCTTACATGCATTTGTCTAACCTGTTTCCCCCTCAGGCGTTGGAGCTGCTCACCAATTGCTACATCATGGTGCAGGGGAACACTGTGTCAGCCCTGGGACCCTTCAATGGCCTCAAAGAGGTGAGCGCTGATTTCATCAATCAGGGCCATGTTCAGTAGGGTACACCATAGCAAAACATTTTGTAAGGCAAAAATACGTTTTTAGGTAGTATCTCTCCATTTCATTCCGTTTCTAAATGCTTTCTCCTTACTGAACACGACCCTGCTCTCTCCCTTAACCACGCACTGGATCCACTGAAATAAGCCTGTTGAATTCATCAGGTGCCCATTTCTGCAATGGAAACAAATCATTTATTGACTTGACTTAGGCCCACCTCTCCAAGGGAGATTAGGCCATACAAATTTTGCAATTGATGGTAATAAATCCCTTTCAGATGCATACTATTGCCTCGGAAGCTAAGCAGCGTTGGTCCTGGTCTGTCCCTGGATGGGATACCAAATTCTGTTGGAAGTGGTGTTGGAAGGCCAGTAGGAGGCACTCTTTTCTCTGGCATACATTTTTTTATCCCAATCCCCCAGGGCAGTGATTGGGGACATTGCCCTGTGTAGGATGCAGTCTTTTGGATTGGGACATAAAACGGGTGTCCTGACTCTCTGTGGTCACTAAAGATCCCATGGCAGTTATCGTAAGAGTAGGGGTTTTAACCCCGGTGTCCTGGCTAAATTCCCAATCTGGTCCTCATACCATCATGGCCACCTAATCATCCCCAGCTTACAATTGACTAATTTCTCTGCCCTGTTACTATTCCGCAGGTTGTTGCTGTAAATGAGAATGTGTTCTCAGTCAACTTACCTGGAGTAGGGCCTCCCGAGTGGCACAGCGGTCTACAGACCTGGGTTCGATCCCAGGCTGTGTCACAGCCGGCCGTGACCGGGCAGCTCTCAATTGGCCCAGCGTCGTCCGGGTTAGGGGAGGGTTTGGACGGCCGGGATTTCCTTTTCCCATCGCGCTCTAGCAACTCCTTGTGGCGGGCCGGGCGCCTGCAAGCTGACTTCGGTCACCAGCTGTACTGTGTTTCCTCTGACACATTGGTGCGGTTGGCTTCCGGGATTAAGCGAGCAGTGTGTCAAGAAGCAGTGCGGCTTGGCAGGGTCGTGTTTCGAAGGATACATGGCTCTCGACCTTCGCCTCTCCCGAGTCCATAGGGGACTTGCGATGATGGGACAAGACTAACTACCTATTGGATATCACGAAATTGGGGAGAAAAAGGGGCAAAAGTACATTAAAAAACTTCCCTGGAGTGAGCAACAATTGTATTTTTTCTGTGCTCTCTCTCTGAGGGACTCAATTATTATCTGGTCAAATATTTTTTTCCATATGTAGGTACGGAAAGTGGTGTTGGATACCATGAAGAACATCCACCCCATCTACAACATCAAGGTAATTGATACCTTTCTCCTCCACATCCAATGAGGAGTAATTGCTGATTGCCCTTTTAATGAAGCAACTGGCTTGAACTACTGTATCCTTTCTGGAGCTTTGCCATGTAGTTACCAGCATGTAGTCTGACTTCAACCGCCCTCAGTTTCAATAATCCAAGTTAACTCTTCCAACACGTTTCTCCCTTTTTACTCTGGCGACCGTTCGATTGGGGTCGACCGCAGACGCTCATGATCAAGCGTGAGCTGTCCAAGGACCCCGAGCTGCGGCTGCAGAGCTGGGAGAAATTCCTGCCCAACTTCCGACACAAGAACCTGACCAAGCGCAAGGAGCCTAAGAAAAAGACGACAAAGAAGGAGTACACACCTTTCCCCCCGCAGCAGCCTGAGAGCCAGGTTAGTGGGTCAGAACCGCCTCCCCCCGCAGCAGCCTGAGAGCCAGGTTAGTGGGTCAGAACCGCCTCCCCCCGCAGCAGCCTGAGAGCCAGGTTAGTGGGTCAGAACCGCCTCCCCCCGCAGCAGCCTGAGAGCCAGGTTAGTGGGTCAGAACCACCTCCCCCCGCAGCAGCCTGAGAGCCAGGTTAGTGGGTCAGAACCCCCTCCCCCCGCAGCAGCCTGAGAGCCAGGTTAGTGGGTCAGAACCGCCTCCCCCCGCAGCAGCCAGAGCCAGGTTAGTGGGTCAGAACCGCCTCCCCCCGCAGCAGCCTGAGAGCCAGGTTAGTGGGTCAGAACCGCCTGCCCCTGCAGCAGCCTGAGAGCCAGGTTAGTGGGTCAGAACCGCCTCCCCCCGCAGCAGCCTGAGAGCCAGGTTAGTGGGTCAGAACCGCCTCCCCCCGCAGCAGTCTGAGAGCCAGGTTAGTGGGTCAGAACCGCCTCCCCCCACAGCAGCCAGAGCCAGGTTAGTGGGTCAGAACCGCCTCCCCCCGCAGCAGCCTGAGAGCCAGGTTAGTGGGTCACAACCGCCTGCCCCTGCAGCAGCCTGAGAGCCAGGTTAGTGGGTCAGAACCGCCTGCCTCCGCAGCAGCCTGAGAGCCAGGTTAGTGGGTCAGAACCGCCTGCCTCCGCAGCAGCCTGAGAGCCAGGTTAGTGGGTCAGAACCGCCTGCCTCCGCAGCAGCCTGAGAGCCAGGTTAGTGGGTCAGAACCGCCTCCCCCCGCAGCAGCCTGAGTGCCAGGTTAGTGGGTCAGAACCGCCTCCCCCCGCAGCAGCCTGAGACACAGGTTAGTGGGTCAGAACCGCCTGCCTCCGCAGCAGCCTGAGAGCCAGGTTAGTGGGTCAGAACCGCCTCCCCCCGCAGCAGCCTGAGAGCCAGGTTAGTGGGTCAGAACCGCCTCCCCCCCGCAGCAGCCTGAGAGACAGGTTAGTGGGTCAGAACCGCCTCCCCCCCGCAGCAGCCTGAGAGACAGGTTAGTGGGTCAGAACCGCCTCCCCCCGCAGCAGCCTGAGAGACAGGTTAGTGGGTCAGAACCGCCTCCCCCCACAGCAGCCTGAGAGCCAGGTTAGTGGGTCAGAACCATCACGCAGGCATGATGTATTTATTTGTATCGGTTCCTGTGTCATACAACATGCCAGCCCAGTATACAAATCGTCACGTAGATGGCACATCAAACGTAGCATACAAAGTGCAAGCACAGTACAATAAAATGTTTTATATATTTTTAAAGTTCAGTTTCAAGATAACACAGGACATTGACAAGTCCTCTTCCACATACTGTAACAGGGGTGTGTAATAACTTTGGCTCCAGGCCCACATTGGGATTACAAAATTCAACGGAGGGCACAGATTTCTTTTCAAACCGATTTGTAAGTCAAAGCAATTTGCTGGGAAAAGGGCACTTAGAAATTATAATGGACTTATATATTTTTTAATATGTAATTTCTATTTAGTTTTAGAAGTTCAAGAGTGGCCTGGAAATTATTACTCCAAGCCTGGAGTAATCTTATGAATATATTTTAGAACTGCCCTTTTTCCGGCCCGCAAATTGCTTAAAGTTCCCAATCTTCTTTTTTACTCATCCTTGTACTATAACATACAACAGCCATAAAGCATAACATCAACAGATGACTTGGTCTATCACTACTTGATATAACCCATCCATCACTAAACCTATCACTAGGCTTGTTCAGGAAGGGGCGGCAGCGTAGCCTAGTGGTTAGAGCGTTGGACTAGTAACCGAGTTCAAATCCCTGAACTGGCAAGGTACAAATCTGTCGTTCTGTCCCTGAACAAGGCAGTTAACCCACTGTTCCTAGACCGTCATTGAAAATAAGAATTTGTTCTTAACTGACTTGCCTAGTTAATTAAAGGTAAAAAAATTAAATAAAAAATTCACTGTTTTGTGTTTCCTGGTTGTCTAGATTGACAAGGAACTGGCAACGGGAGAGTTCTTCCTTCGAGAGAGTGTTAAGAAGAGGAAGAAGATGGAAGAGATAAAGGTAACCATTGATATCACTTGACACCGCTTCACCCTGGGGTGTGGTAACCATGGATATCACTTGACACCACTTCACCCTGGGGTGTGGTAACCATGGATATCACTTGACACCGCTTCACCCTGGGGTGTGGTAACCATGGATATCACTTGACACCTCTTCACCCTGGAGTGTGGTAACTGTGGATGTTACTTGACACCTCTTCACCCTGGGGTGTGGTAACTGTGGGTGTTACTTGACACCTCTTCACCCTGGGGTGTGGTAACTGTGGGTGTTACTTGACACCTCTTCACCCTGGGGTGTGGTAACTGTGGGTGTTACTTGACACCTCTTCACCCTGGGGTGTGGTAACTGTGGGTGTTACTTGACACCTCTTCACCCTGGGGTGTGGTAACTGTGGGTGTTACTTGACACCTCTTCACCCTGGGGTGTGGTAACTGTGGGTGTTACTTGACACCTCTTCACCCTGGGGTGTGGTAACTGTGGGTGTTACTTGACACCTCTTCACCCTGGGGTGTGGTAACTGTGGGTGTTACTTGACACCGCTTCACCCTGGGGTGTGGTAACTGTGGGTGTTACTTGACACCTCTTCACCCTGGGGTGTGGTAAACGTGGGTGTTACTTGACACCTCTTCACCCTGGGGTGTGGTAAACGTGGGTGTTACTTGACACAGCTTTGTCCTTAGGTTTCGCAACCATCACTTGACTTGATAGCTATGCACCAGTTACTATTTGTATTGCATGAGAAACTAATGACCTTCAAAAGACATAGTAGGATTTACTGTGCCAAATCCACTTGTCCTATGTCTCATTGTGTCTGTGTTTCCAAGGTGAAACAAGCCGAGGCGTTGACTAAGAGGCAAGAGGAGCGAAACAGGGCCTTTATTCCTCCTAAGGAGAAACCTGTTATGAAGAAGACCAACAAAGGTACAATGAATCATTTGAATAATTATGTTTTTAACTACCCTCTCTCCACCTAACCTTTCCACTCACTTCCTTCAAGCCATGCCAGACTGCTTCATGCCCCACACCAGTCAGGCAACCAGGCCTTTTCCTCTCACTCACAGATCTTTTGAAACTCTCTTCCTGACATTCTTGTTTTTTTTTAAAGCAGACCTTAAGACTCATCTATATCAGCTGGCCTATCCTTCCTCCTAGACTTTGGTTGTTGCTTTCATGATATGGATAATGTGGATGCTACCGTGATTACGGATAACCCTGAATGAATCGTGAATAATAATGAGTGAGAAAGTCAGGCACACAAATATTATACTCCATATGAATGTAGAGGTGTTTAGAAACATTCTATTCTCATTTATAGTAAAATGATTTTATGCACTTTGAAATTATTCTTCTATAATGAAAAGCACTTTACAAATGTAATTATTATAATTAACTGACTCACCTGGTTAAATGAAGCATTGCCTGACTACATACTCCCACACAGTCACACCTAGCTGTTTAATATGTTGTTTTACTATTCCATGTTTTTTTCTAGCTCCCTCAGAAGCCAAAATCGACATTGAGGCCATCAAGGCTAAGGTAAGGAAAGCCAAGACCAAGAAGCTAGGAGCCCCCTCTGTAAACCCTGTCCCACAGACCACACCCGCCTATGACAAGAAGAAAAAGAACAAGGGCTAACCTTGGAAAAGCTTGGACAATGGACAATATTTACTATTGCTGCATTCAAACGTGGTATGCAGATCACTGGCGTGACGGACGTCAGGTTTGTCAGAACATGGGTTTGTCTAAAGATGTATTTGGGATATTAATAGAATATCCCCAATTCCTCACAGAGATGAATCTTCCTCATAGTTTTGATGAAATGATTATTGAATGCCTCTGTCCGCAGTAGAGGAGACAGTATACAGTAAAGGTGTCTCCCTATATGTGACACCCGATGCATCTGAGTGTTACCTAGGCCCATTCTTCAATATTGTTTATCAACTGTTTGTAAGACGTGCACAGAATGTGGTTCACCTGGTTTATCCCAACGCCACAGATTCCTCCTCTTCTCCTAATCCTCAGAACAACTTATACTGCTTTCAACCAACACCTGTCGATGTTAATATTATGAAGCAAGTATAATGGCTTATGATGCAGTTAATGCATTGGAAGACGAGTAATGTTTCATAATGATGCTGACTTAGTCTGTTGAAAATGTATACTTAGAAAAAATAACATGCATACTGTTAAGCTTTTTTTATAGTCCTTATAAATGATTAACAAGGTATAAAGCTATATACCTGCAGGCTTTGAGAAAAGGCATTGAAAGTTTTAGTTCATGATTAAATGAACATTGTTGTCGTGTGCTGCTATAGGCGTCAAGTGTAGCAGAAATGGGCCTAGAGGACTGCTGAACAGTGAAATAGCATTGTGATGTTTAGGAGAACTGTGTTGGGCTGCATTTTTTGTGATTTGGTGTTGCTACTTCTAAAGACTCAATAAAGCAAGTATATGATAATCTCTCATTCTGTATTTGTAGAATTGATTTTCCTGTTAGGCTAAATGAGATGATTTTAGACACTGCTCTTCAACCTTCATAAGCTCTTGTGTTATGAGTTCTGCTGTTAGTGGTTGGTGAGCCTGGTCCCAGACTTGTTTGTGCTTTTGCCAACACCATTGCTCATTGTTAAGCAAACATGATTTTTGGGGGAGAAACGGTTATTTTCAAAAATGTAACTTAACAAAAACGCAGATTGTCAAATTTATGTTATTTGAGACCTATTTTTCCTACTCTTATTTTAGGCATTGTTTACTTTAGAGGGCTTGCCTTGGAGTTTGTATTAAAGACTGCTGCATAACTCCTTGAGGTCAGTAAATATAGTTTTGGTTACGTTTTGGGGTAAACTTTCCCTTTAACACATTAATGGAAGCAGCAAAAGCAGCATATACATTTTAGTAGTAGTTCACTTTATTGTACCACAATGGGAGTTTGGTTTGAGGCTCTGCAGGAATTTTAAAAAGACAGGACCACATTGAGAAAGGCATGACAACAATGAGAACGTCAGTGCAGGTCAATCAATCTAAACCTCTCAGTTACTCGTAAAAAAAATATGCTTGGGTACAATCTGTGTACTCCAAATGCGGCGACAAAGGCGAGGAGAAGGTCCAGGGGTCGGATGGCCAATATGGCCATGCAGCAGGGGCCACATGTGGCCAGGGTGGGGTCCCAGTCGGGGGTCCATCTGTAACCTGTACACAGATGAGTAAAGTAAAGGCTGCTGTAGGTCACAAAGAACACATTCTGCCATTGTGGCTTAGGAAGATCATTTAAATGAAGGTTTGCTTATTCAAAACATACTTTTCTGTTCATCTCGTTTTGGATTGTCTGTAAAGAGGAAAGACAATATGGCAGCTTTGTTATGTCACAAATGGAAAATGGTATTGGGTGGTGTTGAATGTGTAGCATGCACAAGGGAAAGAGTATTGGTGGTGTTGTGAAGGAATATGTTGAACATTCAGACCATCGCAGGGTTGTCCTGCATCTTGGTATTTTATTGGGTGTGGGAAATGGTAGCTGACAGACTCACGGCAGAGCTTGGCCTGGCATTGATTGTTTGCACCCTCACGAGCTGCATTCTTCCAACCCGTTCTGGTATGGTAACATCCCAACCACGTTTCCCCTGGAGAAAGCAATGCACATCCTTTTAATTTATCCAAAATGTTTCCATATTTCTAAAATCAGAGCATCTTAGACTTTGTACTTTCTCTTGGGCAAAAAAAAAAATGTGTGCAAAGTTGCATAATTCCAATAACCTTTCAAAAATCCCCAGGTGTTCCAGAAATTATTCATTTTGCATCATATGATGCACAACGCAGAATCTTATGGTGCAAAATGCATCATATCGGCCGCATTTCTGTATTTTGGAAGTCATATACAGTTGAAGTCAGAAGTTTACATACACTTAGGTTGGAGTCATTATAACTCGTTTTTCAACCACTCCACAAATTTCTTGTTAACAAACTATAGTTTTGGCAAGTCGGTTAGGACATCCGCTTTGTGCATGACACAAGTAATTTTTCCAACAATTGTTTACAGACAGATTATTTCACTTATAATTCACTATCACAATTCCAGTGGGTCAGAAGTTTACATACACTAAGTTGACTGTGCCTTTAAACAGCTTGGAAAATTCCAGAAAATGATGTCATGGCTTTAGAAGCTTTTGATAGGCTAATTGACACTTTGAGCCAATTGGAGGTGTACCTGTGGATGTATTTCAAGGCCTACCTTCAAACTCAGTGCCTTTTTGCTTGAAATCATGGGAAAATCAAAATAAATCAGCCAAGACCTCAAAAACATTTTTGGTGACCTCCACAAGTCTGGTTCATCCTTTGGAGCAATTTCCAAACGCCTGAAGGTACCATGTTCATCTGTACAAACAATAGTACGCAAGTATAAACACCATGGGACCGCACAGCCGTCATACCGCTCAGGAAGGGGACGTGTTCTGTCTCCTAGAAATGAACGTAGAACGTACTTTGGTGCGAAAAGTGCAAATCAATCCCAGAACAACAGCAAAGGACCTTGTGAAGATGCTGGAGTGAACAGGTACAAAAGTATCTATATCCGCATTAAAACGAGTCCTATATCGGCATAACCTGAAAGGCCGCTCAGCAAGGAAGAAGCCACTGCTCCAAAACCGCCATAAAAATGTCAGACTATGGTTTGCAACTGCACATGGGGACAAAGATTGTACTTTTTGGAGAAATGTCCTCTGGTCTGATGAAACAAAAATAGAACTGTTTGGCCATAATGATCATCGTTATGTTTGGAGGAAAAAGGGGGAGGCTTGCAAGCCGAAGAACACCATCCCAACCGTGAAGCACGGAGGTGGCAGCAGCACGTTTTGGGGGGTGCTTTGCTGCAGGAGGGACTGCTGCACTTCACAAAATAGATGGCATCATGAGGTAAGGAAATTACGTGGATATATTGAAGCAACATCTCAAGACATCAGACAGGAAGTTAAAGCTTGGTCACAAATGGGTCTTCCAAATGGACAATGACCCCAAGCATACTTCCAAAGTTGTGGCAAAATGGCTTAAGGACAACAATGTCAAGGTATTGGAGTGGCCATCACAAAGCCCTGACCTCATTCCCAGAGAAAATTTGTGGGCAGAACTGAAAAAGTGTGTGCGAGCAAGGAGGCCTACAAACCTGACTTAGTTACACCACCTCTGACATTTCAAATTCTTGAAATAAAGTGGTGATCCTAACTGACCTAAGACAGGGAATTTTTACTAGGATTAAATGTCAGGAATTGTGAAAAAACAAGTTTAAATGTATTTGGCTGAGGTGTATGTAAACTTCCGACTGTATCTTGAAATTGCTGACATGTAACACTTTTTGGGTCTATATATACAATGGACTAATGAAACAAATACCAAAGTAGTTTTTAGGTGGAATTTTTCCTTTAAGTGTACATGAATTGTTAGATATTACTGCACTGTTGGAGCTAGGAACACAAGCATTTCGCTACACTTGCAAATAACATCTTCTAAATATGTATATGTGACCAATACAATTTGAATACACAGATATACCAAATGAAATCAGTCTGCCTTATGCTTCGTAAATGTAATATGTGTATTCAGTCTGACTTACGCTTCGGCATAGTTACAAACAAATATGGCTCCCTCTTTATCAGAAAACGAAGTCCTGTCGACACGATTCGGGCTTATTTGGACGGCGCACCCAACCTTGTAGCTTGTCGCCCATACAACCTGGGAATGCAAGCAAACATACAGTTGGCAAAGATGATGAAATATTGAGTTTCCCCTTTATACCAATGTTTTTTACAATAGGTCAAATAGTGGGTGCTTATTTGTGTGTAACCTGTGTGGTGTGAAATAGGTGTTTTTTTGCATATCCCACGCTCCCTGAGACAGCTTCGGAGAGTGCGGTCAAGGCCAGGGATCAGCCATTATTGACGGCGCCCCTGGTGCAATTAGGGTTAAGTGCCATGCTCAAGGACAGATCAATAGATTTTTAACCTAGTTGGCTCGGGGATTTGAACTAGCAACCGTTTGGTTACTGGCCCAACGCTATAACTGCATTTTGTCGTTTTGATGGTTTTTAGCAGTGATGCTACAGTAGAGGACACGTACCTGTGTGTAGTGGCCACACATTTTTCATTGTCTACACGCATTGCTTTGGCATGAGTAATAGTTCACTTCCCTGACCCATAAATCCATGGCGCGCATGACGGAGAACGTGGAGGGCGGGTATCCCGCCCAGATGTTCTCTCCCACGGAGGAGAAGACAAGGTGGACCCGTCTGACCTCTTTCAGGTAGATGTTGTGCTGGAAATCAGTGTCTTGCCCAGGCCCTTGCAGTGATGGCCAAGCCCTCATCCCACGTCTTGAGAAAAAAAATACAACCAAGTTAGTGGGTGTCTAAAAAATATGTGATGTGAGACTGATTACACACCTCTATGGATCTGAGTGGCCTGTCCTCCTTTCATTCTAACATTGTTTTACAGGGCTCTACAGTGCGACCATTTTACTTGCCTATGCGTCTACATATTTTGTCTGCGACATGGAATGTTTATTTAGGAGCACCGGAGCGCCTCGAAAAATGTAGGATTCTAGCTTTATCACCTTACCTCAAATTTTTCATTGTGCTCCTATATTTCTTTGTGTGCGCCTACATTTTTCAACTTAGGCGCACACATGCTCCTTGTAAAAAAGGACAGCGTAGAGCCCTGTCTTATTCCACTATAGCCTACTCCAAGGCAATGTTTATAAGCATTGTTGTTGCTTTAGGAAGCGCTGAAGCACTATTCAATGTATTCACGTATTGCATATATTGCGAATTGCATATTCGTAATTGTCACTTTTCCATCTGCTAAAACAATCCAATTCTGAATGATTTACATGGAACCAGTATTAGCTATATTATGGTATTGCTGAGTTTTGACTTGAGAATTCACAGTGTTGCATGCTCTCATTGCCTCACTGCTTACCATGTAGAGCATATTTCTGGCTGGTGGATTCACAGAGGATCGGTTGTCGTTGTGTATCCTCACACAGTCGTCGATGAACTTCTTGTTGGTGATGCCAGGAAAGGGGTTGTACTCTGAGGACTCGATATTAGGGACAGATGAGCCCAGGAAAATCACAGCCCGCAGCAATCCCTGCAGCAGTAGCTGCCCCAGGTACAGATGATTGAACCAGGACAGGACACAAACATCTCACATCACATCTCCTTTCTCAGTAAAGCAGCTTGTGTCAAACTGGAACTGAGACGTCTGCATATTTTACTGCTGGATGGTGATGAGGAAGGAAGTTATTGTGAAATGTTGTGTACTAGTGAGTCTATACCATGTAGTAGTGTAATAAACTGGCAAAAGATGGAGGTAACCTACTGGGCAGAAACTGGTTGAATCAATGATGTTTCCACGTCATTTCAACCCCAAAAAATCCATGTGATGTTGAATCAACGTGGAAAACTGATAGGATTTGCAAAAAGTCAACATAAGCACATTTCATATTTTTTTCCCACCCAACTTTTAACCTAAATCCTGACATCTGTGGCCAGTGGGAAAGCCTTGGTGATGGTGGCATCCAACTCATCAAGGAGATTAGGGTAATTTCATATCATTCTTGAAAAGGGAGAGAGACAGAGAGGAAGATACAGGGCAAGACTTATCTAGAGCGATAACTAGAGAGTGTTACGGTCTTTCTAGGATCCTGTAAGGCTAGGAAGAACTGTGGTATTGTGCTTAGCTTAACTTCCCTTATTCATGTGTGTGAACGAGAGAATTCAGCAGTTCTGTTTGAATTTACTGGAGCGTGTGTGTGTGTGCGTGTGTAACCGATGTGAAATGGCTAGTTAGTTAGCGTTGGTGAACGCTAATAGCGTTTCAATCGGGTGACGTCACTCGCTCTGAGACCTGAAGTAGTTGTTCCCCTTGCTCTGCAAGAGCCGTGGCTTTTGTGGCGCGATGTGTAACGATGCTTCGTGAGTGACTGTTGTTGATGTGTGCAGAGGGTCCCTGGTTCAAGGCGAGGAGAGGGACGGAAGCTATACTGTTACACGTGTGTGTGCATGACTTCAGCAAGGCTGTGGTTTTCTGAACTTCTCCTATTGAGTCAGTTCTGTGAACTTCTCATCACTCTTCAGGCAAACAGTAACTCTGGGTAGCTTTGTCACAGTATCTTACATTTCTATCACTCAATGCAACAGATAAAGTATTTTTGTTTTTTAAATAATTTCTGGAGGACTGAGTTACTTTTGAGAAGCTATATATTCCATGTATCGGGCCTTACTCATAACTTAGAATAACTAGATTTCTCCCAGGGGAACTTGGTTGTCAGGTACATTGAAATCACACATAACAGTTCATAACATTTAAAGTTGACAAATTCTTGTTGAGCCACAGTGTACAGCAGCCTAATACAATATACTTCATAACGGTACATTCATAAATGACTAAGCTGACTTCTCTGACCAGCGTCCCATTCACAGCCCTACTAGCCAAAATCTAAAACTAGCTTTACCTTAACCAAACCCTTCACCCTAACATTAACTTAGCCCTAACATTAACCAAACCCCTAACATTAACCCCTAACATTAACTTAACCCTAACAATATCTTAACCCTTAAAAAAAAAAGTTTGGGTTCTGAAAAAACAAAAACTAAATTATGTTCAATTAATAGCCGTTGGACGAATAACAAATGCATTGTCAGCACAATGATACAAGGTTTATTCATATCCACATTCTACATGTTAGTCATTTTGCAGACGCCATATCAGTTCTGTTATACTCTCAGACATTATTGTAACAGTTTTGGAAACTTTAGAGTGTTTTCTATCCAATACTACCATACATATGCATATCCTAGCTTCTGGGCCTGAGTAACAGGCAGTTTACTTTGGGCACCTCAGTCATCCAAACTGCCGAATACTGCCCCCTAGCCCTAAGAAGTTAACCAAACCCTTAACCCTAACCTATTTTATTTTTTTATGAAAAAACAAACAAAATTGTGTTCAATTAATAGATATTGGACAAATAACAAATGCATTGTCAGCACACCTCCAAAATCACATAATACACATGATAATTAATCAATGATACAAAGTTTATTCACATTTACATTCTACATGTTAGTAATTTAGCAGATGCTCTTATCCAGAGCGACATAGTAGTGAGTGCATATATTTTCCTATTTTTTGGTACTAGTCCCCTACATACAGACCTGCCAAGCAACAATAGACGCTATGCTAATAGATTTCACCATTACATGAATTTCTTTTGAAAATGAGCCGTAAATTAACCAATTCGGAAATGAAATATCGTCAGCCTCGTCCCTTTTTCCTAATTTCAGTAGCACAGGAAGGTTGGTGGTGCCTACAGTGACAGGGAGAGCAGCCCTTCTTATTCATTATTGGATACACAAAGCTTGGTTCTGATGAGACAGTATAGCTTGCTTTTTCTAAGACAATGTACAAGCAGAGCCACTTTTTGTTTGGATTCCCTGGGGTTCAGCAGACCTCTGGTATGATGGCACCTGCTGTAGGAACAAGTCCCAGTCCGGCCCAGCGACTGGCAACTCTGTCTGGAAGTGGTTCCAGAACCTGGACAAATAACCAAGACAGGTACAATATTAGGCTCCCGACCCACCAGTTGAGAATCGTTGCTCTAGTGTACAGAAACGCAATACAATAGACTTCATAACGGTACGAGAGCTTACTGATAGTGGTAGATGCCTGGGTCTGGTAAGTTAGGAAAGGAGGGAAAGTGAGGAAACGAGGGCATACCGGTGGTGGTAGACGTCTGGTAAGGGAGGAAGGAAGCAAAGGAGGGAAGGTGAGGAGAGGAGGGCTTACCGGTTGTGGTAGACGTCTGGTAAGGGAGGAAGGAAGCAAAGGAGGGAAGGTGAGGAGACGAGGGCTTACCGGTGGTGGTAGACGTCTGGTAAGGGAGGAAGGAAGCAAAGGAGGGAAGGTGAGGAGACGAGGGCTTACCGGTGGTGGTAGACGTCTGGTAAGGGAGGAAGGAAGCAAAGGAGGGAAGGTGAGGAGACGAGGGCTTACCGGTGGTGGTAGACATCTGGCTCTCTGCTCAGACGGTTCTGGAAGCCGATATACAGATCGTCCCAAAGAAGTCCGTTCTTCACCACGTGCCTCATGACTCCGATCCTGTTCTTGATCTTTACAGAAGAGAAAGTAGTACACTGTCTATCTCTCAGTCCAATCAAGTTACATGAAATGGAAAAACAAACGAATGATTCACTTGCATATTAATGGCAGTTCCTTTAAAAGCATGTTGGCATTTAAGCAGGGCTACAGCATTTTGGACACCGGGGCACCTACCACCAGCCAAACAGCTAACTTCTTGCATTTCAACACATTTTGCCATGGGGCAGAGAGAAAAATGTGCTGTTTTACAGTTCATTTAATGCTATTCTACACATTTGGCTCTTATGACAGAACATTTTGCCATGTTAAATCGAATTTCCTGCTATTCTACACATTTTGCTGTTTTATAGCTCATCTCATGCTATTCTACACATTTTGCCCTGTATGCCCGTTCGGTAATCCAGCCTTACACTTAAGGCAGTAGTGAGAACTGAGCCAGTAACAACTTTCTTCAACTGAAAACAGCTTGGCATCAGATTTGCATCTGCCAACCACAACACATTCAAAACCCCTGAAGTTATGCATAGTAGCCTGCCATCTCCGTGTGTCTGTGCCTCGTACAGCATTCACCTCTTATGAGAATGACATGAGTCCAGGGAAATGTTATTCTTATGACAGATTTGTAACATGGTATGTTTCTGTCCCATAATGTTTGACCCCTAGAAGCAGTTGCATTTTGTATTGATCCTTCTCATAAGTGGATTGCAGTGTACAGTGCCTTTAGAAAGTATTCACACCCCTTGACTTTTTCCACATTTTGTTGTGTTACAGGCTGAATTACAAATGGATTACATTTCATTTTTGTGTCACTGATCTACACACAATACCCCATAATGTCAAAGTGGAATTTTGTTTTTAGAAATGTTTGCAAATGAATTAAAAATAAATTAACAAGTATTCAACCCCTTTGTTATTGCAAGCCTAAATAAGTTCAGGAGTAAAAATGTGCTTAACAAGTCACATAATAAGTTGTATTGACTCACTGTGTGCAATAGTGTTTAACATGATTATTTTAAATGACGACCCCATCTCTGTACCCCACACATATAATTAGCTGTAAGTTCCCTCAGTCGAGCAGTGAATTTCAAGCACAGAGTCAACCACAAAGACCAGCGGACTAGCACCTATTGGTAGAGGGGGGGGAGTAAACATTGAATATCCCTTTGAGCATAATGAAGTTATTAATTACACTTTGGATGCTGTATCAATACACACAGTCATTACAAAGATAGAAGCGCCCTTCAGTTGCCAGAGAGGAAGGAAACCACTCAGAGATTTCCCCATGAGGCCAATGGTGACTTTAAAACAGTTAGAGTTTAATGGCTGTATGGGAAAAACTGAGTATGGATAAAAAACATTGTAGTTACTCCACAATGCTAACCTAAATGACAGAGGGAAAAGGAAGCCTGTAGAATAAAAAAAAATTCAACAAGGTACTAAAGTAATACTGCAAGAAATGTGGCAAAGAAATTAACTTTTTGTCCAGATCACAAAGTGTAATATTTGGAGAAAACGCAACACAGAATACCACTCTTCATATTTTCAAGCATGGTGGTGGCTGCATCACATTATGGGTATGCTTGCCGTCGTCAAGGACTAGGGAGGATAAAAAGAAACGGAATATAGCTAAGCACTGGCTAAATCGCCTTCCCTGTAGCTCAGTTGGTAGAGCATGGTGTTTGCAATGCATGGTGTTTGCAACGCCAGGGTTGTGGTTTTGATTCCCACGGGGGGCCAGTACGAAAAATAAATAAATAATAATAATGTTTGAAGAGAGCGTCTGCTAAATGAATAAAAATGTAAAAATGTAAATCCTAGAAGAAAACCTGGTTCAGTCTTCTTTCCAACAGACACTTGGAGAGAAATTCTCCTTTCAGCAGGACAACCTAAAACAAGAGGCCAAATATACACTGGAGTTGCTTACCAAGATGACATTGAATGTTCCTGATTGGCCTGGTTAAAGTTAACTTAAATCAGCTTGAAAATCTATGGCATGGCTGTCTAGCAATGATCAACAACCAATTTGACAGAGCTTGACGAATTAAAAATAATGGGCAAATATTGTACAATCCAGGTGTGCAAAGCTCTTAGAGACTTACCCATGTACAGTGCCGTGAAGAAGTATTTGCCCCTTTCTGATTTTCTCTATTTTTGCTTCTGAATGTTATCAGATCTTCAACCAAACCTAATATTAGATAAAGGGCACCTAAGTTTAGAAATAACAAAAAAAATTATATTTATTTTATTTATTTAATTAACAAAGTTATGCAACACCTAATTCCCCTGAGGGAAAAAGTAATTGCCCCCTGACACTCAATAACTGGTTGTGCCACCTTTAGCGGCATTGACTGCAACCAAATCTTTCCTGTAGTTGTTGATCAGTCTCTCACATCGCTGTGCTGTGGAGGAATTTTGGCCCACTCTTGCATGCAGAACTGCTTTAACTCAGCAACATTTGTGTGTTTTCAAGCATGAACTGCTCGTTTCAAGTCCTGCTGCAACATTTCAATTGGGATTAGGTCTGGACTTTGACTAGGCCATTCCAAAACTTCAAATTTGTTGCTTTTTAGCCATTTACATGTAGACTTGATCGTGTGTTTTGTGTCATTGTCTTGCTGCATGAAACAGCTGCGCTTCAGCTCACAGATGGATGTCCTGACATTCTACTGTAGAATTCTCTGATACAGAGCAGAATTCATGGTTCCTTCTATTAAGGCAAGTCGTCCAGGTCCTGAGCCAGCAAAGCATCCCCAAACCAATACTGAAAGCACTGTACTTATCAAGCACTGCATTTAATCCAGCAACAATTATCTTCACCTGAAAACAGCTTTGCATCAGATTTGCATCTGCCAACCACACATTCAAAGCCCTGAAGTTATGCATAGTAGCCTGTCATCTCTGTGTCTGTGCCTTGTACAGACTTCACCTCATGAGAATGACATGAGTCCAGGGAAAAGTCAGGAGCGACTTACAGTAGCAATTAGGGTTACAGGGCATTCGGAAAGTATTCAGACCCCTTGACTTTTTCCACATTTTGTTACGTTACAGCCTTATTCTAATATTGACAAAAATAAACTAAAACAATACCCCATAATGACAAAGCAATAACAGCTTTTTAGACATTTTTGTAAATATATTAAATAAAAAATACAAATTATGTCACATTTACATATGTCTTCAGACCCTTTACTTTGTTGAAGCACCTTTGGCAGTGATTACAGCCTTGAATATTTTTTTATTAAATTTTTTTATTTCACCTTTATTTAACCAGGTAGGCTAGTTGAGAACAAGTTCTCATTTGCAACTGCGACCTGGCCAAGAAAAAATAAAGCAGTTAGACACATACAACACAGAGTTACACATGGAATGAACAAAACATAGTCAATAATACAGTAGAAAAAAAGAAAACAAAAAGTCTATATACAGTGAGTGCAAATTAGGTAAAATAAGGGAATTAAGGCAATAAATAGGCCATGGTGGCAAAGTAATTACAGTATGGCAATTAAACACTGGAATGGTAGATGTGCAAAATATGGATGTGCAAGTAGAGATACTGGGGTGCAAAAGGAGCAGAATAAATAAATAAATACAGTATGGGGATGAGGTAGATAGATGGGCTGTATACAGATGGGCTATGTACAGGTGCAGTGATCTGTGAGCTGCTCTGACAGCTGGTGCTTAAAGCTAGTGAGGGAGATGGGAATCTCCAGCTTCAGAGATTTTTGCAGTTCGTTCCAGTCATTGGCAGCAGAGAACTGGAAGGAAAGGCGACCAAAGGAGGAATTGGCTTCAGGGGTGACCAGTGAGATATACCTGCTGGAGCGCGTGCTACGAGTGGGTGGTGCTATGGTGACCAGCAAGCTGAGATAAGGCTGGGCTTTACCTAGCAGAGAATTGTAGATAACCTGTAGCCAGTGGGTTTGGCGATGAGTATGAAGTGAGGGCCAGCCAACGAGAGCGTATAGGTCGTAGTGGTGGGTAGTGTATGGGGCTTTGGTGACAAAACGGATGGCACTGTGATAGACTGCATCCAGTTTGTTGAGTAGAGTGTTGAAGGCTATTTTATAGATGACATCGCCGAAGTCACGGATCGGTAGGATGGTCAGTTTTACGAGTGTGTGTTTGGCAGCATGAGTGAAGGATGCTTTGTTGCGAAATAGGAAGCCGATTCTAGATTTAATTTTGGATTAGAGATGCTTAATATGAGTCTGGAAGGAGAGTTTACAGTCTAGCCAGACACCCAGGTATTTGTAGTTATCCACGTATTCTAAGTCAGAGCCGTCCAGAGTAGTGATGCTGGATGGGCGGGCAGGTGCGGGCAATGATCGGTTGAATAGCATGCATTTAGTTTTATTTGCGTTTAAGAGCAGTTAGAGGCCACGGAAGGAGAGTTGTATGGCATTGAAGCTCGTCTGGAGGTTAGTTAACACAGTGTCCAAAGAAGGGCCAGAAGAATACAGAATAGTGTCGTCTGCGTAGAGGTGGATCAGAGAATCACCAGCAGCAAGAGCGACATCATTAATGTATACAGAGAAAAGAGTTGGTCCAAGAATTAAACCCTGTGGCACCCCCATAGAGACTGCCAGAGGTCCGGACAACAGGCCCTCCGATTTGACACACTGAACTCTATCAGAGAAGTAGTTGGTGAACCAGGCGAGGCAATCATTTGAGAAACCAAGACTGTTGAGTCTGCCGATAAGAATGTGGTGATTGACAGAGTCGAAAGCCTTGGCCAGGTTGATGAATACAGCTGCACAGTAATGTCTCTTATCGATGGCGGTTATGACGTCGTTAAGGACCTTGAGCGTGGCTGAGGTGCACCCATAACCGGCTCTGAAACCAGATTGCATAGCGGAGAAGGTACGGTGTGATTCAAAATGGTCGGTAATCTGTTTGTTAACTTGGCTTTCAAAGACCTTAGAGATGCAGGGTAGGATAGATATAGGTCTGTAACAGTTTGGGTCTAGAGTGTCTCCCCCTTTGACGAGGGGGATGACCGCGGCAGCTTTCCAATCTTTGGGAATCTCAGACGATACGAAAGAGAGGTTGAACAGGCTAGTAATAGGGGTTCCAACAATTTCGGCAAATAATTTTAGAAAGAGAGGGTCCAGATTGTCTAGCCCGGCTGATTTGTAGGGGTCCAGATTTTGCAGCTCTTTCAGAACATCAGCTATCTGGATATGGGTGAAGGAGAAATGGTGGGGGCTTGGGCGGGTCGCTGTGGAGGGTGCCGGGCAGTTGACCGGGGTAGGGGTAGCCAGGTGGAAAGCATGGCCAGCCGTAGAGAAATGCTTATTGAAATTGTCAATTATAGTGGATTTATCGGTTGTAACAGTGTTTCCTAGCCTCAGAGCAGTGGGCAGCTGGGAGGAGGTGCTCTTATTCTCCATGGACTTTACAGTGTCCCAGAACCTTTTTGAGTTTGTACTGCAGGATGCAAATTTCTGTTTAAAAAAGCTAGCCTTAGCTTTCCTGACTGCCTGTGTATATTGGTTCCTAACTTCCTTGAAAAGTTGCATATCGCGGTGGCAATTCGATGCTAATGCAGAACGCCACAGGATGTTTTTGTGCTGGTCATGCGCAGACAGATCTGGAGTGAACCAAGGGCTATATCTATTCCTGGTTCTACATTTTTTGAATGGGGCATGCTTATTTAAGATGGTGAGGAAGGCACTTTTAAAGAACAACCAGGCATCCTCTACTGTCGGGATGAGGTCAATGTCATTCCAGGATACCCCGGCCAGGTCGTTTAGAAAGGCCTGCTCGCAGAAGTATATTAGGGAGCGTTTGACAGTGATGAGGGGTGGTCGTTTGATCGCAGACCCATTACAGATGCAGGCAATGAGGCAGTGATCGCTGAGATCTTGGTTGAAAACAGCAGAGGTGTATTTGGAGGGCGAGTTAGTTAGGATGATATCTATGAGGGTGCCCGTGTTTACGGATTTGGGGTTATATCTGGTAGGTTCATTGATAAGTTATGTGAGGTTGAGGGCATCAAGCTTAGATTGTAGGATGGCCGGGGTGTTAATTAAGCATGTCCCAGTTTAGGTCACCTAGCAGCACGAGCTCAGAATATAGATGGGGGGCAATCAAATCACATATGGTGTCGAGGGCACAGCTGGGGGCAGAGGGTCGTCTATAGCAAGCGGCAACGGTGAGAGACTTGTTTCTGGAAAGGTTCATTTTTAGAAGTAGGAGATCGAATTATTTGGGTACGGACCTGGATAGTAAGACAGAACTCTGCAGGTTATCTTTGCAGTAGATTGCAACACCGCCCCCTTTGGCAGTTCTATCTTGTCGGAAAATGTTAAATTTAGGAATGGAAATTTCAAGGTTTTTGGTGGTCTTCCTAAGCCAGGATTCAGACACGGCTAGGACAACCGGATTATGAGTGTGCTAGGGCAGTGAATAAAACAAACTTAGGGAGGAGGCTTCTAATGTTAACATGCATGAAACCAAGGCTTTTATAGTTGCAGAAGTCAACAAATGAGAGAGCCTGGGGGATGGGAGTGGAGCTAGACACTGCAGAGCCTGGATTAACCTCTCCATCACCAGAGGAACAGAGGAGGACTAGGATAAGGGTACGGCTAAAGGCTAACAGAACTGGACGTCTAGCACGTTCAGAACAGAGAGTAAAAGGAGCAGATTTCTGGGCACGGTAGAATATATTCAAGGTATAATGTACAGACAAAGGTATAGTAGGATGTGAATATGGTGGTGGTAAACCTGTGCATATAGTGATAATGGAAGAGATATTGTCTCTAGAAATAGCATTTAAACCAGGTGATGTCACTGCGTGTGTGGGAGGTGGAACTAAATTGTTAGCCGAGGCGTTTTGAGCAGTGCTAGAGGCTCTACAGTGAAATAAAACAATAGTTACAAACCAAAACAGCAATGGACAAGGTATGGTGACGTTAGGGAGAGGCATGCGTAGCCGGGTGATCATAAGAGTCCAGTGCGTGTCTTCAGTATTATATTTCAAGCTTGGCACGCCTGTATTTGGGGAGTTTCTCCCATTCTTCTCTTGTCAGGTTGGATGGGGAGCATCGCTGCACAGCTATTTCAGGTCTCTCCAGAGATGTTCGATCGGGTTCAAGTCCGGGCTCTGGCTGGGTCATTTAAGGACATTTAGAGACTTGTCCCAAAGCCAGGTTTCCTCCAGATGTGACGCTTGGCATTCAAGCCAAAGAGTTCAATGTTGGTTTCATCAGACCAGAGAATCTTGTTTGTCATGGTCTGAGAGTCCTTTAGGTACCTCAGCTCTAGGAAGAGTCTTGGTGGTTCCAAATGTCTTCCATTTAAGAATGATGGAGGCCACTGTGTTCTAGGGGACCTTCAATGCTGCAGAAATATTTTGGTACCCTTCTCCAGATCTGTGCCTCGACATAATCCTGTCTCGGAGCTCTACGGACAATTCCTTTGACCTTATGGCTTGGTTTTGCTTTGACATGCACTGTCAACTGTGGGACCTTATATAGACAGGTCTGTGCCTTTCCAAATCATGTCCAATCAATTGAATTTACCAAAGGTGGACTCCAATCAAGATGTAGAAACATCTCAAGGATGATCAATGGGAACAGGATGCACCTGAGCTCAATTTTGAGTCTCATAGCAAAGGGTCTGAATACTTGTGTAAAAAAGGCATTTTATAAATTCTTTACTTTTGCAAAAAAAAAATCTAAAAACCTCTTTTTGCTTTTTTTAAATTTAATCTATTTTAGAATAAGGCTGTAACAAGGAAAAAGAAAAGGGGTCTGAATACTTTCTGAATGCACTATAAGTGCCTTGCTCAAGGGAACATCAAATGATTATTCACATAGTAAGCTCAGGGATTTGAACCAGCAACCTTTCGGTAACTGGCCCAGTGCTCTGAACTGTTAGGCTACCTGCCACCCTTATGACAGATTTGTAACATGCTATGTACCTGCTCCACAATGTTTGTTTTGATCCTTCTCAAGTGGAGTGCAGTGTACTTAATAATATATAGGTGAGCAGGTGTTGTAGCCATGCTCACCTCCTCATAAGGGTGCTCTCTAGTGGGCCTCTGAGTAGGGAAGGAGAGATCCATGAAGTCCACCAGATAGTTGTAGCCATTGTCTATCGGAATGAAGTCCTCATCTGTCTCAATGACCTTAAAAACATATTGCAAACGACAGATAGGCTATGTTTAGTTGGAATTCAAACAATTTGCGTTATTCACTGACCTGCAGTTATGATAAATATCAGATAACTAGAATATGAATAACCAGAATAAATATACAGAATCACCAGAGTCTATAGAATTCCCAGAGTCTATAGAATTCCCAGAGTCTATAGAATTCCCAGAGTAAAATAAAAAAGTAGCATAAGCATGAGAAGAATTGGAAAAGATGTCTTCTAATTTTAACCCTCGAACCCACCAGATTTGGGTTAAAAATGTATTTTTGAAATTGATTGAACTTGCCTGGCACAATGGAACCAAGGGTCATAGTCCCTAAAGTGTCAACCCTGCCCATCTGGCAATCCAAGCAGCCAAAATCAGCTGCTCCAAGGGCAGTTTCCTGGATATAGATTAAGCCTAGTCCTGGACCCCCCCAAAAAACAAAATCGACAGAGATTCTCCATTGAGCGTTTAATTTGTTTAAATTCAGGAATAGGCTTAGTCTGTGTCCGTGGGAGCGTCCGTACATGTTTTAAACATTCCAGAGATCTACAGAGAGAGGAAGTGAATGGAAGGGGTCGCGTTCAGTCGGTACAAAACCGAGATACATTTTAAAATAGATATCGTCTATTGATAGATTGTCCAATAACTAATTTTCCTTGCATGTTTCTACTGCCTACTGAATGCGAGTCAGGAGTTACCAGGAGTGTATTCTTAAATTGCAGACTGTTGCAAAAAGTTTGGTCTAGACCGGTTAGTCCAAACGGAAAACATTTTGCAATGAAACGAGAGTTTCTATTGGACAAATTCAGGCTTCCACTTGGTTCCAAGAGTAAACGGTAATCGGATTCTGTTGAAAAACGTTTTGCAACAGACCAACTGTTTTGCAACAGTCAACGACTAATGAATCCACCCCAAGAGTCAGCTTGTAGATGGGCAGTTGAGCACTAAAAGCTGTGAGGACTTTTATATGAACTACAATATTTACCCGGACAACTAGATCGTAGTTTTTAAACCCTGCCCAGTTGTAATAAAATTGGATCCAGCTTTTATGTTTAAATATCTCAGCGGTGATGGCCCTGTTCAGTTCATCCACGTACAAATCAAAGTCCCAACTGTCCTTATAGATGTTTGTCCCGGACGGAGGGTCGGTGATGGCTTTCCTGTGGTTATAGTCAAGTCATACATGATTAAAAGTGCATTTTACCTGGGTAACAACATTAAAAATGAATGAAATAATGTAGGAAAAAACAGAATGTAGAAAGAGAACATAATGTAGACAATGTAGGAAAGTGGGCTAATAAAGGTAGACAACGTAGTGTTGTGAGGTAGTAATGGCAGACAATGTAGGGAAGTGATGCAATAATGGTAGACAATGTAGGGTTGTGAGGTAATAATGGCAGACAATGTAGGGAAGTGATGCAATAATGGTAGACAATGTAGGGTTGTGAGGTAATAATGGCAGACAATGTAGGGAAGTGATGCAATAATGGTAGACAATTTAGGGAAGTGGGGTAATAATGGTAGAAAATGTAGGGAAGTGGGGTAATAATGGTAGAACATGTAGGGAAGTGAGGTAATAATGGTAGAAAATGTAGGGAAGTGGGGTAATAATGGTAGAAAATGTAGGGAAGTGGGGTAATAATGGTAGAACATGTAGGGAAGTGAGGTAATAATGGTAGAAAATGTAGGGAAGTGAGGTAATAATGGTAGAAAATGTAGGGAAGTGGGGTAATAATGGTAGAACATGTAGGGAAGTGAGGTAATAATGGTAGAAAATGTAGGGAAGTGGGGTAATAATGGTAGAAAATGTAGGGAAGTGGGGTAATAATGGTAGAACATGTAGGGAAGTGAGGTAATAATGGTAGAAAATGTAGGGAAGTGGGGTAATAATGGTAGAAAATGTAGGGAAGTGGGGTAATAATGGTAGAACATGTAGGGAAGTGAGGTAATAATGGTAGAAAATGTAGGGAAGTGAGGTAATAATGGTAGAAAATGTAGGGAAGTGGGGTAATAATGGTAGAAAATGTAGGGAAGTGAGGTAATAATGGTATTGACAACAGAGGGAAACATCAACCACCAAAATGATGCAATAATGGTAGACAATGTAGGGAAGTGAGGTAATAATGGTAGACAATGTAGGGAAGTGATGCAATAATGGTAGACAATGTAGGGAAGTGGGGTAATAATGGTAGAAAATGTAGGGAAGTGGGGTAATAATGGTAGAAAATGTAGGGAAGTGAGGTAATAATGATATTGACAACAGAGGGAAACATCAACCACCAAAATGTGATTTGTGATTATTGATGATTGTTGGCATTTCTATGGAGTATGGACTGATATGACAGACATGGACACACACGATTTGCTGATTGATGAGCAAACCTACCGGCTGGGGCTCATCAGAGCCAGGGCCAGATCGAGCACAGCACCTGGCTTGGGTGTCCATGTTGTTATGCCTGGAGCGCTCTTCTTGATCAGGGCATTGAGCTCCTCCGCTTTGTTTTTCGTGTTAGTTTCCTTAATGTACCTGTCAGGTAATGTATGTCAGTTGTCAATGTCAAGTTGGGATGCATATTATACTGAGTGACTGAAATTGAAACAATAAGAGGGGTCAAAACCTAACCTGAACCTAGAACGGAATTTGTACACAAAGAGTAAAAGTTTCGTAATACCTGTCTGAGGGATGTGCTTCGACAAAGTAACCGGCAAACGGGCAGTAGATCTTGGGCTGCAAGGACTTTACCAGCTGGGCCTTGTAGTTCATGAGCTTCTTCCTTTCATTCTTGATGAAATCGGCTTTCCAGCTCTCTGCAGGGAGAAAGCGACACTAGTCAATGAGTAAATCTCAGTTGTTTCCTTGATTCCTCGCTTCCTCTCCCCTTGCCTCCTCCTCAAAATGCATTGGAGGAGAACATCCGAGGGAAGGAACCTCATATCTGTTCCGATGTGCTTTGAGGAGGAGATAAGGAGGGAGGAAATACAATTGAGATTCACTCCATGTGCAGGCAATAGCAAGGGAAACCCAAGGGAGCAATTCATTTCTCTGTTATTTGTCTGGCTGTACACTTGGACGCTGTATACCTGCCCACCTCACCTGTGTATTTTCCTCCACTGAAGGTCATGGGGAAGCCAGACGCCCCCCCAGCAAAGTCGCTCATCATCAGGTCTACATTGTGGGGCAGTCGGCCGTAGTTTGGCCTGGTGCAGTCCACCGTGTTGAGGATCATATGACCTGAGTGGGACAACCAGAATCAGATGCACCCGTCAAATGAGATAAGGTATGCCTACCAAGTGGCACTGGCAGATACTTTTTATTACTGAACTGACAATGACCTGAATCAGACAGGATGTGCATGTTCAATAAAACAATAAGGCTTAATTATCCTGATAGAACCCATCTTTATATGGATGTATAATCTGTAGGTGGATAAAGTGGGATGAAAGTCAGAATGTGTGTCCTGCTTGTGATTGTACACTGACTGTACAAAACGTTAGGAACACATGCTCTTTCCGTGAAATAGATTGACCAGGTGAATCCAGGTGAAGGCTATGATCACTTATTGATGTCACTTGTTAAAGTCACTTCAATCAGTGTAGATAAAGGGAAGGAGACAGGTTAAAGAAGGATTTTTGAACCTTGAGACAATTGGGACATGGATTGTGTGTGTGCCATTCAGAGGGTAAATGGGAAAGAAAATATTTAAGTGCCTTTGAAGGGGGTATGGTAGTAGGTACCAGGCACACCGGTTTGAGTGTGTCAAGAACTGTAGCCGTGCTGGGTTTTTCATGCTCAACAGTTTCCCGTGTGTATCAAGAATGGTTCACCACCCAAAATAAATCCATCCAACTTGACACAACTGTGGGAAGCATTGGAGTCAACATGGGCCAGCATAGCATCCCTGTGGAACGCTTTCGATACCTTGTAGAGTCCATGCCAATAGAGTCCAATTGAGGTTGTTCTGATGGCAAAGGGGGATGCAACTCAATATTAGGAAGGTGTTCCTAATGTTTCGTACACTCGGTGTATATACCACCTAGCAGACCCTTTTATGAAAAGTGACTTCCAGTGACTGCAGGAATTGAACCCAGGACTCTGGTGAAGCTAGCACCATGTGCTCTTACAAAGGACATGAAGACTACCTTTATATTCAACAATGATACAGGTGTCCATTTCAGGGTGCACTTCATCCTTCAGAATCATGAATCTGAGGTGCTCATCAATCTGACGGAGATAACAACAGGAGAAGGGCATTAAAGAAGAGCCTTTTGACAGGGGTTCCTGTATTGTATAAACTGTTCATACAAAGTGAGCTGTTTATGCTTACGTTTTGCCAAATGCCAAAGGGAACTACGTTGATATTTGTCAGCTGCACCTGACTTTTCTCCAGCATCCTGTAACATGATTCAAACGAGGACAGCATAAACCCACAAAGGTGACACCCTCATTTGTTTTATGGTTGTAAAACCATGTTAATGTGTGACATATACATATATATATATGTATATAGATAACCCTTACCAGAACACTGGCCTTGATGTGTCGCCAACATAAATAGGAACATCCGGTCTTGTCGCAGAGAGGGATTTTAAGGTTGGGTAGCTGAAAATAGATTTTCAGGAATTATCTTAAAACTTCCTGTCTTCTGTATGCTCATCCTCATGAGGAAAATTGGAATCGAAATTTCTGCTTACTTCCGTAATTAGGGTCCCACTTTAAACTAAGTACAACTTATAATGGCTTAATATATCTTACATACATGCTTCACATATCATCTATAAACCTATCTCATACTCTATAAATGGTGTATAAACATACATAGTTTATACACCATTTATACACCACCCTTTATATACCATTTGTAGAATATGACACACGCTTATAGATTATCTGTGAAGCATTTGTGTAGTGCTTAAGAAACGTCATGCATGCTATATAACACCTTTATACTTTGTTTAAAGTGGGACCAAAATTATAAATACATTGAAATCAGTGGTGGCTGGTGGATGGAGATTGCGGAGAATGGGCTCATTGTAATGGTTATGTTGGATGTGTTTGATGCGTTTGATACTTTCAATCAATTCCCTTCCAGTTTCACTGAGCCCATCCTCCTATATCAATCCATTTCATTCTACCATCTCTACATACCTGTACCATCTCTACATACCTGTACCATCCTCCATACAGGTACCATCTCTACATACCTGTACCATCCTCCATACGGGTACCATCTCTACATACCTGTACCATCCTCCATACAGGTACCATCTCTACATACCTGTACCATCCTCCATACAGGCACCATCTCTACATACCTGTACCATACTCCATACAGGTACCATCCCTACATACCTGTACCATCCTCCATACAGGTACCATCTCTACATACCTGTACCATCCTCCATACAGGTACCATCTCTACATACCTGTACCATACTCCATACAGGTACCATCTCTACATACCTGTACCATCCTCCATACAGGTACCATCTCTACATACCTGTACCATACTCCATACAGGTACCATCTCTACATACCTGTACCATCTCTACATACCTGTACCATCCTCCATACAGGTACCATCTCTACATACCTGTACCATACTCCATACAGGTACCATCTATACATACGTGTACCATACTCCATACAGGCACCATCTCTAAATACCTGTACCACCTTCCATACAGGCACCATCTCTACATACCTGTACCATACTCCATACAGGCACCATCTCTACATACCTGTACCATACTCCATACAGGCACCATCTCTACATACCTGTACCATCCTCCATACAGGCACCATCTCTACATACCTGAGGTGGTCGGAGTGCATGTGGCTGATGTAGATGAGGTCGGCCATGCACAGCCTCTCCATGGAGTCAGCAGGGGGCTCGTGGAGCAGCCACCAGCCCCTGGCGAAGGCCGGACCCGTCAGCCAGGGGTCGAATATCATCTTCTTCCCCCCTAGCTGGAGCTCCATGCATGCATGGGTGAGGTAGGTCACCTGGAGGAACAGGAAGGTCGAGTTTGGGGTGGAGAATCTTGTCGCCCGACGTGCTATCATTTTAGATTTGCGTGCGGCGCGGTTGATCATCAATCACACCGATTTAAATAGCCCGTCGGCCATATGGGAAAAACTCAGAGGTGTCGGAGTTGGGACTGTCGTTTCTGGAATTTAAATGAACACAGGGGAGATGGTCAAAAGTCATCTGTGACCAACTTTCGCTCAGAGTCCCAGCAATGTGTCCTGCACTGTTGTTGGGCATGGCTGTGATTGGAGGTCTATCCCGATACGTCATCTACAATCTTGGATGGCGGTTGGTGAAAGCTTTCAACCTTTGCCCATCTCCCTTATGTGTCCCAGGCTTAAGTTTGGCACTGCAGCCTTTCAGGTGAGAACACATCCTCAGATCTCACATTATAAAGTTTGGCACTGCAGCCTTTCAGGTGAGAACACACCCTCAGACCTCACATTATAAAGCTTGGCACTGCAGCCTTTCAGGTGAGAACACACCCTCAGATCTCACATTATAAAGTTTGGCACTGCAGCCTTTCAGGTGAGAACCCACCCTCAGATCTCACATTATAAAGCTTGGCACTGCAGCCTTTCAGGTGAGAACCCACCCTCAGATCTCACATTATAAAGCTTGGCACTGCAGCCTTTCAGGTGAGAACACACCCTCAGACCTCACATTATTAAAGTGGTGATGAGATCAAAGATGATTCAAAGATTTTGTAGACACACAACTCTCGGTTATCATTTTAAGGCTAATATTTGATTCACTCCGGGTAATTACTAACTAGCCTTGGATCATAGCTAGTGTTTGTGTTCTTGTCACAAATTTGTGACTGAACAACACGGGAATGTGTTCCAGATTAGTTTCAACCAGCCTGGTGAAGACATCTTTTTCATGACGAGACCAAGATCACAACCAGATCAAGACATATTTTTCTGACCATAACAAAACGTCTTTATACAACCAGTATCCATCCTGACCATGACATCATGTAAGATGTCATAATGTAATTGCAACCAGTTTTGCCCACTGGGAAAGGCCTCAGATCTGTCCAGCCGTGGGTGTGTGGTGTGTGTGACGCTCTGTACTCACAGTCACCTCTCCCTCCTGCAGTTCCTGTGGCTCCTGGGGATCTACCGACCAGGGGTCCCAGGCGATCACCTCCTCGAGCTGAAGACCACCGTCGTCTGTCTTCACGACGTCTGCGTTAGCAAAATCAAGCCAAAGTCAAAACTCTTCCGATGAGTAATCAAATTAATTACTTCTATTTGACTATCTTAATGTACATATAGACATATTAAACATCTGACTTATTATTTACACTGTGTTCCTCATGTCATTTTTAGACGGCCAAAGGAATGGACAGCTGGAGCTGGGCACTCAACCAACAGGACGCTGAACAGCTTCCACCTCCAAGTCATAAGACTGCTAAATAGTTAGTTAGCCAATAGCGACCCGGACTATCTGCATTGACCCTTTTTGGACTAACTCTTTTGACTCATCACATACACTGCTGTTACTGTTTATTATCTATCCTGTTGCCTAGTCACTTTATCTCACCTATATGAACATATCTACCTCAATTACCTCATACCCCTGCACATCTACTCGGTACTGGTACCGCGTGTAACGTTACATAGCCAAGTTATCTTTACTCATTGAGGATTTATTCCTTGTGTTATTTAAAAAAATATATATATATCTTTTTTTCTCTCTGCATTGTTGGGAAGGCCCGTAAGTAAGCATTTCACTGTTAGTCTACATCTGTTGTTTCCGAAGCATGTGACATAACATTTGATTTGATGATCAGTATCACACAATGTGTACAAATATACACAAGTTGTCAGAGAACACAAAAGATTAGACATACCCTTTCATATGACCTAAAATGGCAAATAGACTAATTCAAAAGCCATTCAATAACCTTTCAGGTTGAGGAAATGGCAGCTCAACTTACCCAGCTCATCCTGTGTGAAGCTGTCGGGAGGGTTCACATACTGCATAGTTGAGACGTTCAGCTTCCAGTAGTGTTTTGTACATCGGACCGTCCTGTATCAGAAAAACCTTTCAGTCCCATTGAATAGATATGTTATATCTAAGCCTCGGTATTAAAGAAGAAGTTCAGGATTTTTCAACTTGATGTTAGATGGTTCCTCAGCCTGAAAGTAGTCTATGGGCCAGGAGAAACTGTAATCCATGGTTCAGTATTCTCTAAACAGCCACTACAAACTCCAACTATCTTTAGTTGTAGAGTCCTGAACCTCCCCTTTAAGTCTACTTACCTTCCATCTAAGTCCTCTATGTCTTTGATGAACAGGCCTCCTTGGTGTTTGCATTGGTTCTTGCAGGCCTTCAGCTCTCCATTTTCTTTGTATATGATGTAGCACTTGCCATCATCTGGGCTCTTCTTAAAGTTGATGCCATCTTTGAGTGAGAACACCGCCTCAGAGTCCAGGGACAGCACTGTCTTTGAAGACTGGGCTGTCATTTGAGTGGTTGAATTGAAGTGCTGATGAGAAAAGTAGAGGAGTATATGTGGATGGGACTCGTAAGAAGAATTTACAGATGAACAAAACAGAAGTAATAGATAAAGGCAACAAAAAAATCAATCCAGTTTATTACAAGTTGCAACAGGGAGATACTTCCAGCACAGAACCAGAGAAAATGTCTGACTGGCCTTATATCCTAATCAGCAGACAACTGTCCTGCAAACATCAGCCCCAGAGGCTTGTGGGAAGTCCAAACAACAAGTAAGTGACATTGCTACAGAATCACAGTGTTCAGACAATACAATAATAATCAGTGTGTCCTCGGTCCTTGTATCTCCAGTCTGGCATCAAACACTATCAACAGATGTGAGTTTAATCCATAACATACAGCATCGAGGCTAGTGACCATCAACCCGAGTATCCCAAACAAAACCCTGGAAATCGTGTATTACAGAAAGGGGAAATATATGAATATGCGGTAACACTTTACTTGACATCTAGGGTCATAACCATGTCATAATATGTCATAACAGCTGACATAACTTGTCATAACCTGTCATAATATGCTCATAACACTGTTACATATGTTTAGACCTGTTGTGACATATATTACAATATTTTATGGGTGGTTATGACACATAAGAGTTTCAAAACCCACAAAACCTACCACACAAGGCAAAACATTCCATTACACCATAGCCTACGTGTCAACAGTATTATTTTTTAAATTTACCATATTAAATGATCATTGTAATTGCGCACAAATTGATGTCAGACATGCACTTACCCCAATGCTCTGTTTCTGATGACTGGGATGAATGCAAGAGCAGAAGCAGGACAAGACATCCTCTTTTTGACAGATGACTGATATAAAGGCATGTACGTGACAGGCCTATCTGGCTTATGTGATTATGATGGTCATAATGCTTCTTGACAGTGTCAAAGTGTATTTTCTTAGTCCAAGTAAAGTGACACAGGATGGTCTTAATTTTATATGACAGTGTCATAAAATGTATTTCCTACAAGGTGTTTAAAATATGATAGAGAGAAAGAGCAAGAGGCCTGAACCTACATTTTAGACAATAGCACAGATTGAAAGAACGAAACATTATACCGTTATATTTACATGTTCATGGTTAGTTCAAATGACTAATATCTAGATTCAAACAAATGTCCGTTCCTCATAGAGTACTGTGACACTTTGGGAACTAAATATTACATTGCAATGTATGGAATTATCAGGAGCTGACCTGGGTACAAATACATGCATATTTATATTTCAAATACTTATTTTATGTGTGAATATGAGTATTATGTGGTCAAAATTCGCTACCTCTTTTAACATTTCCTACAAATAGCCTACTATCTGAAAACTATTTTCAAATATTGTTTCCAAACACATTCTTCCAAATACCCTAGGAACAAACAGAAAGTGGGTTCAAATGCATAGAGTATTTCAATATTTTTATATTTCAATATTTTCAAATGCAGAAAAATGCTTTTCAAGTGTATTTCCAAATACATTCCAATATTCAACTACTTGTATTTTGAAGTAAATACTGACTTCGAAATGTCTTTGAAAGTTATTGAAATACCTCAAATTTGAACATTGGTCTGATTAGGAGACTATTTTTTGGTTGTAAGAGCAATCATCCTCAATTCATTGTTTTTTTTATTTCAGCTCATATGACTGAAATTCATCCAAAGTTAACTTGTAAACTTGAAATTCAATTAACAGTTTCACAGAGTTCACAGAGCTTAATTTGTGTAAACTACTGTCACGTAGTGTTAGTTGGTCAGGACGTGGCAGGGGGATGTTTGTTTTGTGTTGTTGAGATTTTTGGGTTAGTTCTATGTTATGTATTTCTATGTTTGATTTTCTAGTATGTCTATTTCTATGTGGTAATTGTTTGGGATTGGTCTCTAATTGGAGGCACCTTTATCTCGTTTCCTCTGATTAGAGGCCATATTTAAGTAGGGGTTTTTGTCTTGTGTTTTGGTGGGTGGTTGTTTCTATGTATAGCTGTGTAGCCTTACAGGACTGTTGTTCATTTTCTTGTTTTGTTTAGTGTTCACGTTTAAAATAAATATGTAAGTATGGACACTTACCACGCTGCGTATTGGTCCGATGATTTCTCCTCATCAGAAGACGAAGAATGTGACAGAACCACCCACCAAGAAAGGACCAAGCAGTGGAAGAGGGAGCAACAGAGGAGCGACTTGGTCATGGACCTGGGAGGAGATCCTGGATGGGGCAGGACCATGGCACCAGGTTGGGGAGTACCAGCGCCCATAGGAGGAGCTGGAGGCAGCAAAGGCTGAGCGTCGGAGGTACGAGGCACTATATCCTCCATTTCAGGAGGTGAGGAGTGGAAGAGGGAGCAACAGAGGAGCGACTTAGAGTCATGGACCTGGGAGGGGCACACGGGGAGTTGGAGTAAGTCAGGCAATAGGCCTGAACCAACTCCTCATGCTTATTAAAGGGAGCGACGGATCGAGAAAGCACCGAGCTATGCGGAAATGCGCACTATATTGCCCAGACGCATTCAAAAGCCGGTGCAATCGGTGAAAGCTCCTCAGTATGGCCAGGCTATGTTGAGCACTCAGCCAGGAAGGGTTGTGCAAGCCGTATGCTCCAGACCTTCAGTGCATCTCCAGGGTCCAGTTTACCCTGTTCCTGCTCCTCGCACTAGCCCTGTGGTGCGTGTCACAAGTCTGGCGCCTCCTAAGCCAGTTCCACGGACCAGGCCTCATGTGCATCAGCCCAGTCCAGTACGTCCTGTTCCTGCTCCTCACACTAGCCTTGAGGGGCGTGTCACCAGTCTGGTACCTCCAGTGCCAGCCCCACGCATCAGGCCTCCAGTGCGCCAGCCCAGTCCAGTACGTCCTGTTCCCGTTCCCCGCACTCATCCTCCAGTGCGCCTTCATAACCCGGTACAGCCAGTGCCTGCTATGAGCACTTGGCCTCAAGCGACACCCGCCAGTCCGGCGCAGCCAGAGTCGCCCGCCAGTCCGGCGCAGCCAGAGTCGCCCGCCAGTCCGGCGCAGCCAGAGTCGCCCGCCAGTCCGGCGCAGCCAGAGTCGCCCGCCAGTCCGGCGCAGCCAGAGTCGCCCGCCAGTCCGGCGCAGCCAGAGTCGCCCGCCTGTCCGGCGCAGCCAGAGTCGCCCTCCAGTCCGGCGCAGCCAAAGTCGCCCTGCAGCCTAGAGCCTACAGAGACGGTCAGCAACCCAGAATCTATTGCGGGGGTGGGCAGGTTAGGTTGGGGACTAGGTCCGGAGCCACCTCAGTAGGGGGAAGTATTGGGGAAGGGGGGGTGTTTGCACAGGAATTTGAAGTTTAGACCCAGATGAGTCTTTCTTTGTGCATTTGCATTGAGCAGTGAACGAATTGTTGGTGCTTAACAAGAAGAAACAAGTGTTTGCCTCAGGAAATCCACACGAAAGAAAATAGGTACAGAGAGAGATGAAGAAAGAGATAAAAAAGGTGAGATGCCAGTACAAGGATAAGGTGCAACAGATAATGTCACAGGGAGACTCTCCAGTACAAGGATAAGGTGCAACAGATAATGTCACAGGGAGACTCTCCAGTAGAAGGATAAGGTGCAACAGATAATGTCACAGGGAGACTCTCCAGTACAAGGATAAGGTGCAACAGATAATGTCACAGGGAGACTCTCCAGTACAAGGATAAGGTGCAACAGATAATGTCACAGGGAGACTCTGCCTGGATGGGCATTAAGAATATGGCAAATGCCCCCTTCAAAGCGAGGCAACGTATTTAATCCACACCCGGATGAGAGGATGTGCCTCTCTACAGCCAATGAACTAATCAAGTTGTTCACCCGCCCTGAAGCAGGGGGCGGCCCCGCTCCCCCTTCCTGTGTAAAGGAGGATGTCATGGAGGATGTCATTGTCATCAATGAGGTAGTCGTACCAGTGTTCAAAAGCACTGGAGCACGAAAGAGCCCGGGGCCTGATAACATAAGTGGTCGTGTCTTGAAACACTGTTCCACTCAGCTGAGCGGTGTCTTCTGCAGTGTCTTCTGCTCTTCTTCTAGCGGTCCCTGGATACATTGGAAATTCCATCTCTATGGAAAAAAATCTATTATTATACCTGTCTCAAAAACCTCTCATCCATCTGCATCAAATGACTACAGACCTGTCTCTCTTACCTCTATCTTGATTAAATCTCTTAGAAAGATCATCAAGACATACATCATCAACACCACCAGACACCTTGACCCCCTCCAATTTGCACACCGGTCAGAGAGAGGAACAGATAATGCCAACCTCTAGCTCTTACATCTGGTGAACATGCATTTGGAGGGCAGTAAAACCCATGTGTGTATCATGGTCACAGATTTCTCCTCAGCATTTAACACAATTAATCCATTGGTCCTCGCGTTCAGACTGAGAGGAGACTTCGGACTTGATGCTATGCTTATCACATGTGTCACGGCTCCTCCTCTGCTGTGCAGGGGTGGTTCCCCCTGCAGGCAGAGGAGGGTCGTTAGTGATTGCAGCTGGTGTGATTGGAGCCACCTGGGCTCAGGGTATTTAACCAACTGCTCCACTAACCTCTGTCTGGTCTGTCTGGTCTGTCTCCTCGCTGAGCTTCTGGCTCGCTGGGCTTGCTCTCTCTTTCTCCCTGCTCCTCCAGGTATGATCCGGTTTTGTTTGTTCCTTTGTAGATGTATTTAGTTTCCACTCAGTCATGTTTACACATACATATTCACGCATCCATGCACCTTACATTATGACATTTCCACACCTCATTCCTTTTTCTTTGTTTATAGTTAATAGTTTTGTTTTATAATAAAGAACGTTTTGAATTGGCCTATACCAGTTGTCGATGTCCTCTAATTTTTGCCACAGGCTATGAGCCGGCCTGTGACACATGGATCACCAACTTCCTAACTGATAAGTGTCAGCAGGTACGAGTTGGCAACACACTCTCTGAGGTGCGCACTGCTTCATTTGGAACCCCCCAGGGCAGTGTTCTTTCACCAGTACTATACATACTGTATACAGACAGCTGCCAGAGCCAGTTCCCAGGCCGCCTCCTGATCAAATATGCTGACGACACTTTGTTCACTCTACTTGAAGGGGATAAGACAGAGCACGGATCGGCTCTGAATGATTTTAATGTTTGGTTTGAGTCATCCCATCTAAAATTAAATGCATAAAAAAACAAAGGACTTGGTGATTGACTTTCGAAGGAACACGACTATGCACACACCATCGCTGATCCATTGTGAGCCCATTGAAATAGTGGAGGAGCACAAATACCTTGGGCTAGTCACTGACAACAAGCTGTCCTGGGATCAGTATAGTGGCGCTATTTTGAAGAAAGGCCAACAGACTGTATTTCCTACGGAAACAGTACTTTTAGAATGTTGATCTAACCATCATGGTTCTCTATTATAAATCATTCATTGAGATCATTCTGTCCTACTACTTGACCTGCTGGTTTGGGAATATCAGAGTTGTACAGAAAAATAGGTTCTGAAAGATAGTCAGGACTTGCAGGAAAATCATGGGGCAGCAACAGCAGGAACTGTCATCTCTCTACCTGGGCAGAGCCCTCCAGAAGGCTAATAAAATAGTGGTTGGCTCTTCCCATCCATTCCACTCCGAATACCAGCTCCTTCCCTCTGGATGCAGGTACAGACTACCGAAAGTTACAAAAAATAGGGCCAAGTACTTTTATTCCAAATGCAATTCTGCAACTTAATAAAATATTGGACTAATTGCACTTGGCACTTGCACTATGAAACTGCACTTACCCTGCCTAATTGCTTGGAAATATCCTTTGCTATTTAAAAAAAATGTTTTAAATGTGATAATTTTATGACTGCGGCAAAATAAATTGCCCCCCTGGGGACATGAAGGTTTTCTGAATCTGAAATTATTACTATACAAAAGTGACATCATTGTTTATGTAACAAATTTTTTTGAAATCCAGAAAGTGAACAAACGTTATTTTTTTTTTAAATGAGCATCTTTTAACATCAAGTATTTTAGGAGAAAACATTTTGTTCAATAATTAAATAGCCTGATATAATAACTGTGACACAAAGTAAAAGGAAATAGATTAAGACAAAAAGGTCAATAGGGGTGTTAGTTATGCACTAGTACTAGTTGTGTGTGTGTGTGTGTGTGTGTGTGTGTGTGTGTGTGTGTGTGTGTGTGTGTGTGTGTGAATGCTCATGGAACAGGTGTTTGACCTAGGCGTGTGTGTGTTTGTGCTCACAGGATAGGTTTTGTGACTTGCCTCAAGCTATTTTATGTTTTCCACATGACTGGTTGGTGTCATGAAGCAGTGCCTGACATGCAGGGAAGTATTGAAGGTTGTGAATTAAAAGTAGTAGTGGTAGTAATAGGGTTGTCATTGGCTATGGGTTAGTTAAAGTGAGTTGTTTTGGGGTGGTTTGTAGGTGTGGAGTTATTATAATGGGTTATAATGGAGTAGTATTGTAGGCTAGAGTGAGTACTATAACATTATAAGCCATAGAATGTCTTTTTAAGCTCTAAAAATGTTTTAGTTTCAACAACCTGTAAGTTCTGTGGCAGCGATTTCAGTTAAGAATGTTGAAGCCTGCATTCCATAATTGAAATGAATGGGGATACAACAAGCGTTATAGTGTATAAAGCATGAATGGTAGCAAAAATCTGTATTGAAGCAATCTAAGTTCAGTCAGTCTGCAAATTTCAGCATTTGGTTGGTATTTGTAGTTTAAATGTTTCAAGAGCTGTTGGCGAATCAAGTACTTCCCATTGTAGCCTATGGAGTGCTTATGCTAATTAGATTTGTTTTACATTTTAGTAATTTAGCAGACGGTCTTATTCAGAGAGACTTACAGTAGTGAGTGCATACATTTTAATACTTTTTCGTATTGTTGAAGCCTGCATTCCATCATTGAAATGAATGGGGATATAACAAGCCTAACAGTGTATAAAGCATGAATGGTAGCAAAAATCTGTGTTGAAGCAATCTAAGTTCAGTCAGTCTACACATTTCAGCGTGGTTATAGTTGAAAGAGTATAAATGGTATCAAAAAGCTGTATGCAAGCAACCTATTCCAGAGATGTCTGGCATCAGTCTGTAGCCCTAATTATCTATCACCTTCTCCGAAGGGCCCGTGGGTTTGATGATAAAGAGTCAGGTAACATTTAAATTCCTTTCTGTAGTTTAATCCTTCCAAGTAGCAGCTATCAGATTTTCTTATATTTACTTCTATTGTGAGTTGGCCAAGTAGTGCAGGGGAACATCCTGACTGGATTTGTATTTGGGCAAAATTCAATATTATTAAATCATCCTGTTAAAATGTTCTAAGATATAATTAAACAATGTGCGATCTAGGACTATTGTTAACAAAGAAGTGGATGCACTAGTTTTGTGTGTGTGTGTGTGTGTGTGTGTGTGTGTGTGTGTGTGTGTGTGTGTGTGTGTGTGTGTGTGTGTGTGTGTGTGTGTGTGTGTGTGTGTGTGTGTTTTCACTCCAGGTCAATGGGTGGCAGTAACATTCACTAGGTTAACTCAACTACAGTAACTGAAGAAGCCGCATTAATAAACACATTCTCAATCAAGGAAGTCACACAATAAGAGCTGTTAATCTTGCGTTTATGGTCATGTTGCAGCAGTGTGTAGGAAGGAGGTGAGTAGGAGATTTGTGCCAGCACAGAGGGAGGGATAGGCCAACGAGTGATTTATGCTTCAGTAAGGTTGGCTTCTTAGCGTTCATATCAATGGTTATCAACTGTACCACAGAAATGAAACGTAAATTACAGAAAATAGATGTTGTGGTGGCAGCTGCAGAGACATATTTGGCTAAACGAAATTTGACTTCAGAAGAGTTCCAGGGTGTGTTGAGGGCTGGTGTCCCGTCCTCCCAGGCCGTTGGCATGGTGCAGGAGCAGATAGGGTGAAAGTAGTGGAATGGGGCAGTGGGTTTTTAATGAGTGTAGGTGGTGGTGTCTAGGGCGTGATTTCACTTCCTTAGAGGAAGAGGACTAATGAAGGTAATAATGTAAAAAAAATATCAACGCACCGTGCAACGATTTCCAAGATTTGACTGAGTTACAGTTCATAAGGAAATCAGTCAATTGAAATAAATGAATTAGGCCCTAATCTATGGATTTCACATGACTGGGGATGCAGATATGCATCTGTTGGTCACAGATACCTTTAAAAAAAAAGCCATGGGCGTGGATCAGAGAAGCAGTCAGTATCTGTTCTGACCACAATTTGCCTCACGCAGCGCAACACATCTCATTCGCATCGAGTTGATCAGGATGTTGATTGTGGCCTGTGGAATGTTGTCCAACTCTTCTTCAATGGCTGTGTGAAGTTCAGCTTCCAGGAATTATGTGCTGATCCTTGTGACATGGGGCCATGCAGTGTGATGCTGTGATGATGAGGTGATGGCGGCAGATGAATGGCATGATAATACATAGGTGGAAAAGCTACCCAATTGTCATACTTGAGCAAAAGTAAAGATACCTTAATAGAAAATGACTCAAGTAAAAGTGAGTCACCCAGTAAAATACTACTTGAGTAAAAGTCTAAAAGTATTTGGTTTTAAATATACTTAAGTATCAAAAGTAAATGTAATTGCTAAAATATACTTCATTATCAAAAGTAAAAGTACAAATAATTTCAAATTCCTTATAATAAGCATACTAGATGGCACTGTTCTTGTTATTTTTATTTACTGGAAAGCCAGGGGCACACTCCAACACTCAGACATAATTTACAAATTAAGTGTGTTTAGTGAGTCCGCCAGATCAGAGCAGTAGGGATGACCAGGGAGGTTCTCTTGATAAGCGCGTGAATTGGACCATTTTCCTGTCCTGCTAAGCATTCATAATGTAACGAGTACTTTTGGGTGTCAGGGAAAATGTGAGTAAAAAGTACATTTCTTTAGAAATGTAGTTAAGTAAAAATATAAATAGTAAACTACTTGAGTAATACTTTAAAGTATTTTTACTTAAGTACTTTACACCACTGGGCCTCAGGATCTCGTCACGGTAACTTTGTGCATCGAAATTGCAATCGATAAAGTGCAATTGCTTAAGCCTGTCCATACCTTAACCCCACCGCCACCATGGTGCACTTTGTTAACATCCACAAACCCCTCACCCACACGACGCCATACATATGGTCTGCAGTTGTGAGGCCAGTTGGACACACTGCCAAATTCTCTAAAACGATGTTGGAGGCGACTTATGGTAGAGAAATTAACTTTCAATTATCTGGCAACATCACTGGTGGACATTCCCGCAGTCAGCATGCCAATTGCACACTCCCTCAAAACTTGAGACATTTGTTTGAGACATTTGTGCCATGTTTTGTTTGACAAAACTGCATATTTTAGAGTGGCCTTTTATTTTCCCCAGCACAAGGTGCACCGGTGTATTGAGCATGTTTTTTAATCAGCTTATTGACATGCCATACCTGTCAGGTGGATGGATTATCTTGGCAAAGGAGAAACCCACCCTCTGTTAACTAACAGGGATTTAAACAAATGTGTGCACAACATTTGAGAAACTTGTTGTGCTTACGGAACATTTCTGGGATCTTTTATTTCAGCTCATGAAACATGGGACCGACACTTTACATGTTGCATATATATTTGTATCAGAATAGATAGGCCGTGACTGGCCTCACACTCCAGTACAATAGGTGGCGGTGTATACACCTAAAAGTTGGATGCGATCCGTCAACCAAATCCTGAAGAAGATGACGACGAAGAAGAAGCAGCTGTTTATCTTCAGTCAGCACCGTTCATATGTACCTCAATAGTCAGCACAGGATTTACGTGGTTTTCAGCTTGAAGTGGCAATGAGTCAGTTTCCCTTCTGCTTAATAGCCTAGAAACGCTAAAGATTCGGTGTTGCACGTCTGGACCAAAGGCTCCGGTTGTTTTCGTCGCTGTTCTGGTGCTTTACGGTGCAGAAGGATATGGTTTTCTCATCGTCCCAGCAAGTGGTTGTCGCATTTACGGCGGTGTTGTTTGCGTTTGTGGTGTTCCCTAAAATGTTCGGCGTAGGATCCGGAGCCAAGGAAACAAGAGGTTTTGATGCACGCTACAACAGAAAGGGTAGCATGAATTTTAAAATAGTATTTGAATTGGCAATGTGACTGCACCGTCATAATGTGTAGGCCTAGCCTATGCAATGTGTTGCTCCTGCCGTGGCATATTTGTTTAGTAGCCTAACGTTTTACTATGTTCAAAATTGTCAAACTTATTTAAAACAAGATATCTGTCTATTTGCAAAAGTGTGCAACATCGTAGCCTCTTAAGGATTTAGCAATAAGACAACTGTCATGAATAGGCCTGTTCATCATCATCATCATCACCATCGTCTAATTCTGTCATGTTATTTCTCAGCGGGTCCGGGACCAGGTGCAGTGAGAGGGCAGCCGGTCAACAAGAACACGCCTGGCTCCATGAACAAAGCTCAGACCCTGGAGAACATGCAGCAGATGAAGGTGATGATGGAGCAGGAGATGAAGGGTGACAAATACAAAACCAACAGCAACAAGGGCTACGTGTTCACGCTGATGCCGCTCTACGCCATCGGAGTCGGCCTCTTTGCAGCGTACAAATTTCTGAAGGTATAGGCTGGAGCAGGAATTCCACCATTGAAAAACGTTGTAGCAGTGATGATTGTGATGGGGTTGCATGGGGATATTTAAACATGCATAGACAGACAGACAGCCAGCCAGCGAGCGAGTGAGTGAGCGGGCGGGATTGGAGTAAAGTTGATTGCTAATCAGAGCAAATGTGATTGTGTGAACTATGGTAATACTGTCAGTCTGAGCCTGAGTGGACTAAACACACATACGGCTCAGACTTTTGATATCTCCCTTCTCTCTAAGATCAAGTCTGCAGATGACTCCCAAGCCCAAAAGAACAAGGATGCCAAAGGTCCCAAGAAGTCGGAGGAGACAGGTGTGTGCTGTGTCCATGTGGTGTGCCAAAAGGGTCTGTTTGCATACCTATGTTTATCTTACCCATCATGCAGATGCTTTTTTACATGGTTTTACATGGTGGTGGTTTGTCTCTTTTCAAAGAGAACCAGCTGTTTGTTTTACATGGTGGCTTTGTCTCTTTCCATAGAGAACCAGCTGTTTGTTTTACATGGTGGCTTTGTCTCCTTCCATAGAGAATCAGCTTACAGAGCTGGAGCAGCGGCTAGCGCAAACAGAGAAGATGCTCAACTCCATTCTCACCCAACTGGACCCATTGACAAGTTGGTAAGTCAGCCAACTGACCCATAAACCACAGAGCTCCGGTTTGTCTTCTGTTTCTGTGTAATAGTGCTCTGTAAATAATACCCCATGTAAATAAATACATGTCCGTCGTGATTAAGACCAGTTTATCCAGACCAGGTAGTAATAGCAGTTATTAGGGGATGTTGCATGGTCTTGATAAACTGTTGACACTATTGACCCTGCTGAATCTAAGAGGGTTTAAGGTAATGGGATTCTGGGGTGTGTTGACCAGGCACCAAATGGGAGATAGTGTCTTACCGAAGCACATTTCTGTATCAACTGGGTGTTGGGTGAAGTGGCCCCTAGGGCCTAGACCTCGATTATATTTGAGTCTCAGTTTGGCATTTCCCTGACTAATGGTTAAGGTTAGGATTGGGGAAGCTGATCCTAGATCTGTCCCTAGAGAAACTCCACCCCGGAGCTATAAACTGAACCTGCGTTTCCCAGAGGTATGTCCTCAGTGACCCTGCTCTCTCCTGGCCCTTTCGCTCCTCTCCAGTGTCAAGTCTGTGGCCCAGGAACAGAAGAACGAGATCATGTCCCAACTCCAGTCCATCCGCCACCTGATGAAGAAGAGAAGCATGGACTGTCCACCCCTTAACATTGAAGGTATGTGGCCCCACCTCCTGCCGGGACATGTTCATTAGGCACCAAATGGAAGAAAACAGACAAATAGGGACTACTTTGGGTTTCATTTATCAAAGGTGCGTACGCAAAACAAAAAGACTAAACCTTAGGTTCTGCAAGTTTTTTCCAGCTATGGTTGGTATTTATCATATTTGAACTTGACAGGAAAGTGTACGTATCTCCACACATCTCAGACTCTGGACTGTGGTTGGTATTTATCATATTTGAACTTGACAGGAAAGTGTACGTATCTCCACACACATCTCAGACTCTGGACTGTGGTTGGTATTTATCATATTTGAACTTGACAGGAAAGTGTACGTATCTCCACACATCTCAGACTCTGGACGGTATTTATCATATTTGAACTTGACAGGAAAGTGTACGTATCTCCACACATCTCAGACTCTGGACTGTGGTTGGTATTTATCATATTTGAACTTGACAGGAAAGTGTACGTATCTCCACACATCTCAGACTCTGGACGGTATTTATCATATTTGAACTTGACAGGAAAGTGTACGTATCTCCACACACATCTCAGACTCTGGACTGTGGTTGGTATTTATCATATTTGAACTTGACAGGAAAGTGTACGTATCTCCACACATCTCAGACTCTGGACGGTATTTATCATATTTGAACTTGACAGGAAAGTGTACGTATCTCCACACATCTCAGACTCTGGACTGTGGTTGGTATTTATCATATTTGAACTTGACAGGAAAGTGTACGTATCTCCACACATCTCAGACTCTGGACGGTATTTATCATATTTGAACTTGACAGGAAAGTGTACGTATCTCCACACACATCTCAGACTCTGGACGGTATTTATCATATTTGAACTTGACAGGAAAGTGTACGTATCTCCACACACATCTCAGACTCTGGACGGTATTTATCATATTTGAACTTGACAGGAAAGTGTACTTATCTCCACACATCTCAGACTCTGGACTGTGGTTGGTATTTATCATATTTGAACTTGACAGGAAAGTGTACGTATCTCCACACACATCTCAGACTCTGGACGGTATTTATCATATTTGAACTTGACAGGAAAGTGTACTTATCTCCACACATCTCAGACTCTGGACTGTGGTTGGTATTTATCATATTTGAACTTGACAGGAAAGTGTACGTATCTCCACACATCTCAGACTCTGTCTACACACAACTTCTTGTCGTTGAAGAATTGTATTGCAAGCAAATATTGTTATTTTGTGGAAGCTGCGTTGCTTGGTGACACCGGAATTACTGTAATTACTAACAATGCTGATAAACACAAAGTGTAATGATAAAACAGATTTTCCGTTGGTAAGGAGATCGCTGGGCATGTATATTTATTATGCAAATCAATCATATTGCAGGACATCTGTCCTTTTCTGACATGAATGGTTTATTCCTGCTACTATAGGACAAATAATTACCATTCAATAGGTTAAGCTACCTGACAGGAAATAGACTGGCAGCCTAGGCTATTTCAAGTATTTAACAGTAGGCTATGGAGTATTACCGTGCAGGAGTGTGACCTCATAACATGTTTAATCTCAGAGCCTATACCAAGGCAGGAGATAGAAACAATCTATTGATCAACAAAATATTGAACAACAGTTGGTCTTTTGTGTTGAAGCAGTGTGGGCTGTAGCACTTAGTTTTACATTTCTCAAATAGACAGTCAATCTTGCGGAATTCGCAGCCAGAGTTTGGGTCTCGCATGTTTAGTTTGAAAAAGATTAAAACATTCTGCCAACGCCTCCACAATTTGTTGCGTACGCAAATTCTAGGCTTTCCACGTGCCCAGAATTTAGTTAGAAATTCAGCACAATAGATAAATGAGGCCCCTGGATAAAAATAAACTATTTTGTTTTCCGTTGCAACAAAAAAATACAAATTTTAAATGTATTCTGTCCTGTTCCCTATTTTATATTACTCTGGTTTTCTTTGTATGGTATCCAAAATGGGCCAGGTTGGAGCACCTCTCTCTCCTGAATGGTTTGGCATTCAGCTCCAAAAAGCAACTTTCTGACCATTTTTTTTACAGTGAACAAACAAGTTTTTTGGGGGGGCAAAATGAACTTTATTTGTCTTGGGGAAAATGACTTGGGCAGCCAGAGTCACACACCCCATCATACATGAGCAGTATTGACATCATGACTCAAACACACCATCCTGAAATGGGGTGTCTATTTGCGGTGACTGTGACGCACAGTCGCAACTTTTCCCTTTTCTGTCTTTCAGAGCCGCAGTGTGAGAGGAACCTGGATGACCTCATCGAGTCTCTGGCAGCCCACAGCGACACCTCGCCAGAGGTGGTCACTCCTGCGGAAGACGATCAAAGTGGTGTTGTGAAAGAGGAGGAGCCAGTCCACCACCAGCAGCACCACCCTGAATCCAAGGATGAGTACTCAGCGACCGATACTGAGGAGGAGGAGGACATGCCCTCCTTGGACGATTCTTGTGAGACAAACATTGAGGACATAGGCCTTGCCCAGAGCATTCCAGAAGAAATGCCTGCAACTGGGCTCAGACGACGCAACAGGCTGGAATGAACAGGAAAAAATTGGGTTGTTTTAAACTGTACATGAATAAAGCCATACATGTATTTTCTCATTCTTAATGGCACTACTGCAGTCTGTTCAATAATGCTCTTGCTTTTGGCTCGCAGTTGAGCTATCAATGTGAAAGGATTTTTTCCAAGGTTGTGTGTGATAAAGGTGATTTTTCTGTGCCATCCCTTAAAGCATAGCAGATCCCTGGCTAGGCCTATGTGTATGGTTAGGGCTTACTCCTGACAAATAAAATCCCCAGAAGCCTAACTCCATATAACCTTTGACTTAGGTCTGGGGCTTTTCCATGTCAGGCCCCAAGTATGAGGCCTGAGTTTTCCATCCTTGAACCAAACGTTAGTTAGTATGTAAAGCACCTGTAAATGTGTTTTCATCACGTGACTGCTGCTTGGAAACCCTGTACATCTCATTATATGCTACCATCTTTTAGAAAGGGTCGTTACGGCCCTAAATATCAGGACTCCAAAGTGTGTGTTGTTATGCAATCTTGCAACTGCCATCCGTACGTCATAGAATAGTCAAAATAATACAAAATGTTAACTATAAATGGCTACATTTAGTTTTGTTCTACTACGTACTCGAGTCCACCAGATACAAGTGCAAGCTTGTGATGTTTGGCTTGTGGTATGATTTGCCTGTTTTCAGACATCTTATGCATGCGTTTTTCTCTGCAACTGATCTTTAATGTCCTGGTGAATACAACTGCATGAGTTATCTTACTAGAGGGAGATGCAGGACAATCATGAATGTATTGATGACGTAGTCTAAATCAGGGCTCTCCAACCCTTTTCCCGGAGAGCTACTGTCCACTGGGTTTCTCTCTCTAACCCTGTTCCTGAAGAGCTACTCTCCAGTAGGTTTCTCTCCAACCCTGTTCCTGGAGAGCTACTGTCCAGTGGGTTTCTCTCCAACCCTGTTCCTGAAGAGCTACTCTCCAGTAGGTTTCTCTCCAACCCTGTTCCTGGAGAGCTACTGTCCAGTAGGTTTCTCTCCAACCCTGTTCCTGAAGAGCTACTATCTAGTGGGTTTCTCTCCAACCCTGTTTCTGGAGAGCTACTGTCCACTGGGTTTCTCTCTAACCCTGTTCCTGAAGAGCTACTGTCCACTGGGTTTCTCTCCAACCCTGTTCCTGAAGAGCTACTGTCCACTGGGTTTCTCTCCAACCCTGTTCCTGGAGAGCTACTGTCCACTGGGTTTCTCTCCAACCCTGTTCCTGAAGAGCTACTGTCCACTGGGTTTCTCTCCAACCCTGTTCCTGAAGAGCTACTGTCCACTGGGTTTCTCTCCAACCCTGTTCCTGGAGAGCTACTCTCCAGTGGGTTTCTCTCCAACCCTGTTTCCGAAGAGCTACTGTCCAGTGGGTTTCTCTTCAACCCTGTTTCCGAAGAGCTACTGTCCAGTGGGTTTCTCTCCAACCCTATTCCTGAAGAGCTACTGTCCACTGGGTTTCTCTCCAACCCTGTTCCTGAAGAGCTACTGTCCACTGGGTTTCTCTCCAACCCTGTTTCCGAAGAGCTACTCTCCAGTAGGTTTCTCTCCAACCCTGTTCCTGGAGAGCTACTGTCCACTGGGTTTCTCTCCAACCCTAATCTAGCACACGTGATCCTAATAATTAGCTGGTTGATAAGGGGAATCCAGTTAGTTTTAACGGGTTTGTTGGAACCTACCGGAGGGTAGCTCTTCAGGAGCAGAGTTGGAGAGCCCTGGTCTGAATTAATTTGCATTATATTCGGGCCTTTGTCCAGTTTTGTAGTTCAGATTAAGCACTATATGTGTATTTAGCCAACACAACCATGCAATGTGCTCTGTTTTATATTTGTTTCCTTTTAAGTATTTTATGTGATCTATTGTTGACTGTAGTTAACACAGAAGTTAGCCTCTAGTTAGCACCAACCCAGTGAAACTACAGGATAGAACAGAAATCAAATCATCTCATTGGTTTCATCTTAAATTGCACCCTACCTATTCCCTATATAGTAGGCCTCTGGTCAAAAGTAGTGCACTATGTAGGGAATATGGTGACATGAACTGTGTAGTAATACTGTACCAGCAATCAAATAATCATGTCTGTGTAGAAATGCTGTACCACAAGACTTTTCAAAACACTGACAAATGTCTTGTCTTGTGATAACTATAGCTTTGGAGCAAATATTTAGCCAACACACAATTCATATATCTGGAAACTATAGAAACACTGCGATGTTTGTCTCCTGTGTGAGAGGTCATTTGTCGACTAACTCTACTTATTTTGTATAGCTGTGCTCTTGGGTATGCATAACTGAGGAACGTTGAAAGATGGGAGAAAATGTTCCACTCCTTACTAGAAAATAAAGGTGCTATGTGGCAACCCTTTTTTTGTGAATATTTACTCCATTTCATGAATCTATTTGATGGATTGATTTGATTTGCAGTATCATTCATACCTCAGGCTGACATGTGGATGAATGAGCTAAGCGCAATAGAGCTTTAAGTCAAAAACCTACCCACAGCAGGCAGTGGATATCTACTGCTATAGTTCCACTGAGAAAAGAGCAGACTGCACTGTGTGTAATGGCCCTCTGTATACAGAAGATGGCGGTAGAGGAACACAATACTTCAACGCAATTCCCCAGAAGAATCTTTGTCAGACGCTCAATACTTTTAGACCTGCTTGTATCTGAGCAAAATCAAAATGTCAGTTCAAATGTAAAACATTTAAACTATTTCCTCTCTACATTGAGAGAGATCACAAATAGTCTGACCGTTGCCTTATATAACAGTATATGCTGCTAACCAGACACTGTTATCCAAAGCAACTTACACTATGTGTATGTCATTCCCTGCAGGAGTTGAACCCACAACCTAATCCTGGATGTTGCTTGCTTCATGCTCTTACCAACTGAGCTATATAGCAGTCAGAACCGCATTGCCTTGACTGAATGTCAGACAAACACTTCAAAAATAATTGACCAGATGTTTTAGCAAGAGGGAAGAATTTTTTAAAGAAATATTAAAATCCCTAAATAATATCCTGAAGCTATATTAGCTAGACATGTACTGTATACTTGTAGCTTAATTGTGAAGGTTCACAGTCATTCACCACAAATGAATATGCCTCTTTTAATTAGCAGAACGCACCTCAGTTTCCATCTAATCAGTTCCAAATTTACCCCAGAGATTCAACCGACTTTCACTGCAATACCCGAGCTTGTCAATTAGTTAAATAAACTTAAATTACACTCAGTGGCAGCAAAGGGAGTCCTTTCACATGTAACCCGTGCTATGATACCAGGGCCGTGTTCATCAGGCACCAGATGTTTTGAGTTACATGCCGTATTGAACACAACCCTGTGGTTCTGCTTGTTGTGGTCCTCTTTTCCACACCCACTAAACCCTGTAAGGAAACTACAGGTTAATAGCTCAACTGACGTCATTTGACATGTAGGGTTCAAATCACTTTCCAAACTTGAATAATGCATAAGAATATGCTGTTTAGCCTAAGGCTTGTTTACACAGCCACCCTAAGGACCCAAAACTGATTTTCATCCTATATCCAGTCTTTTTTTCTGAAAGTCCACACTCAGATTTACATGTGACCCATATCAGATTTGCGTATTCACACTGATGTAGGCTCTGAATGTTCATTTTAAATGTTGGGGTGGTTGTCACGGTAACAGAAGGTACTGTGCAACAAAAGAACACACAAAAGAGCACTTCAGAGCAAAAACATCTGATCTGAGCTTCCGGACAGAGGTCGCATATGGAGGATGGGGTTTGTATCATGATTGGTGCTATAAATCGGAAGTCAAAAGATCCGATTCCATGTGTTTTTTTGTTGTTGCTGTTTACACATTAGGGAGAAGTTCAAATAGGTATCAGATATGCAGAAGATCTGAATTGGGCTGCCTGTGTAAACTTAGCCTAATAGTGGCAGAAGATAGTCACCAAACGGAAGCAAACTATACCAAAACCCTTACTAATTTGGGTTGTGTCCAGAAGTTTATTGTGTTGGTTCACTCAAACTGTCTTAGTATTTGTTTGTTTAATAGTCCACTGTTAATATGATCCCAAACAGTTTTGCATGTCAGTAGTCAGGTTTTCAAGATGGAGCACTTTCAGCCTGACGTTCAGTGGTCCTGTGGGTACACAACTTTTAATCGTTATTCCTTTGTCTGCCAATTTACACTAAACCTGTAGTCTAGGACCCCTGAGACTGAGTAAAGTCCTGAACGTTTCTCAAAGGGCTGGTTTCCCAGACACAGATGAAGCCTAGTCCTCGACTAACCAATTTTTATGGAGATTCTCAATTGACCATGTTTTTTAGTCCAGGACAAGGCTTCATCTGTATCCTGGAAACCAGCACATGGTGTTTGCTGAAGATCTGTGTGGTCTAAAGACACCCATTGTCTGCCAGGGTATTGTCTTGCACTAGTTTGCAATGTAGTCTTTCCTTGATTCTTTGTGTTCTCTCTCCATCCTCTCTCCACCTTTATCTTGGAGGACGAACATAGAACTGTAGATGCTTGTTCATTGGACATCTTAAATGTCAGCAAGCTAGTCCACTGGGAGAGAGAGAGAGCAGGGAGAGCTCACGATCTGGGATAAAATTAGGATAGGCCGAACAGGACGGCACAAAAAGTTCATGCTGAAATGACGGCAAGGAGGTTGTGTGTTTGTGTGTGCGTTCAGGAACACTGCATCTCAGCCTTCACAAGGTCACTTTCTCATAGTTCTGTGAAAGTGTTAGCTGATGTTTGAAAAGGCTTCCTATTGGCAAGGCTTTGCCGATTCAGTAAGCTCTCAGGACTTTGTATAGAATGAATCGCTTCTTAACAGCCTTCTCTATCACAATTGTAACCAATTATCTTTCATTTTCATCCTCAGAGCCAAACTTGTCAAACTCTTTTGAAAAAATGCATTTTTTTGATTTGGCTAATATCCATGAAAACCTTTTAGCTTCCTGACTATAATAATGTCTTTGGTCAAATGGGAGTAGCTTACAGTGAACAAAACATAGTAGTGGTCCTTATGCTGGACGTGAGCCATGTTACAATTCCCATCAAGTGGGTTAACCCTGTCAGCGCGATGTGTATGGTGTTTGCCTTTCAAGCCAACGACCTTTCAAGCCAGCTTCCCTACCCTGCAGTTTGCTATGCTGGTGTCAGAAGTGGGATGGCGGCTTTGAAGCCATCGGAGAGTACAGCCCGGATGTGTGAGGAGGCTGAGCAGTTGAAGCACGGGGACGTGCCTTCCTGTTCGGAGGGGGCAGTGTAGCGATCCTCGCTATATATGAGCCATGTCACAATTCCCACCAAGTGGCTTAACCCTTTTGGCGCAATGAGTGTTTGCTTTTCACGCCAGCGACCCGGGTTCACTTCCCTGCCCCGCCATTCGCTACAATACTATGGCTCCTTGCTCTTGAAGAAAGTATCTTGTTGCCATAGCTCCTTGCCAAATGTTAAATGTTAGCTAAGTGCTGCTATCTGTTCTGTTTTTGTATCAGGCCTGATTTGACACATTCAGACTTGTGCCATTTGAATTTGTCTTAGTTGATTTGCTCTGAAAAGATTCATTTGTCTGAACTGTGTAAAATAAGCTGTGAGTACCACACAATGGAAGGTCAAACATTAGCCATTAAGCTAAGCTAGTTGAAGGGTATTTTTAGGAAATGTCTCTACTCATACGAACCCCCTCCTAGTTTTATGAAAATGTAATCTTTCTGAAAGATGTTCATTATATTGTTTATATTAACTGCTTAAGTTATAGTTGATTCAGATTAAATATATCCATGAAATAGATATTAGGCCTACTAGACAGAGAGGGTGGGTAGACCAGAGACATATATTTAAAGAGTTTGGACATTGTGCTTTCTGCATCTAAATGTGCCTCTGGGGTAGACTGTGGCTTAAAATTTGAAAAAAATATTGTGTAAAAATTGGACTTGCACTTGAACCCAAATGCATTCAAACCCAGGCTGCAAGACCTCTCCATGGAGAAATGGCCATGCAGATCTACATGGCTGATATAGGCAGCCTAGGAACCACCTTGGCTCTGTGAAACTTATTTTTTACCCTTCACTTCCTGATAAAGATCAGCTCTCTGGCAGTCTGCTTGTTCTATTTTTAGCAAAGAGCTGTGGGAGAGGGGGAAATAGATAGGTGCTGCTGGTTGTTTGGTTCTTGTATTGGTCATGTGGAAGTATACCTCCCACTGAGCACACACTGGTTGAATCAAAGTTGTTTCCATGTCATTTCAATGAAATGACATTGAACCAACATATGGATTAGACATTGAATTGGCATCTGTGCCCAGTGAGCTGTTTATTGGGAAAGACCCTTTCAGTCCACATGTGCTGAAGACCATAATGTTGCATGATGAATGGCTCCCAATAATATTAAACAAAACGCCAATGAAACAGACGGTTAAATTGCTCTGATCAGAACCATGTCCCAGATTGAGGCTTCTGTTTCCCCCCCTAGATAACCATTTTGAGAAAAAGCCTAGTTTTTCCCCCTGCTTTTCTATTTACAGCCCAATTGTATATATAGGCTATAACCTACTCTTCTCATTGGCTACGGTTTGTAAATTGTAATGTAACATTTTTAAAAGAAATAAACTTTGAATGGAAGTGGAGTTTTCCCCCTTTGTAAATGAGAAATTAGTTTTCATTACTGTTCAGTCAGAGCGTGGCACGTTTTTACTGCATGTCCATCGGGGAATATGATGCGCGTAATTATAGCTATCCTCCTCTCAACGCCTCATCCGGTTGATTGAGCTGCGCTGAGCACATCAAAGGAGACACGCTCTCTAGTGCCACCCAACCAAGTGTAGACATTCAAAGAGATGTCACATTTTAGGCTTGAGTGCCTTGATTTCACGATGTCTTTATTTTGTTTGGCTAATTCCCAGCACTTTAGTAGCGTATAGGCCTATAGCTACTGCGTTAGTACATAGGCCTATGCGTTATGCTACTCCAAAAAGGGTTCTATGCTTGCTTCATATATGGCAACACTTAAGGTTCTGTATAGAACCGAAATTGTTCTATATAGGCTTCCATATTGGGTTCTATTTGGAACCAAAATAAAAAATGTTGGTTAAATCCAGAACCTTTTTTTCTAAGAGTGTATTGTGACCGATCTATTCAACACGTTAACCAGAGAGAGACACTGACCTGACCAGTTCTGTTTTGCTCTTGGCAACTGGTCCGAATCACGAGTTATTATGAGAATGTAATTGATAGCCTATGTTGCTCGAATTAAACCACTCAGCATGCCAGGTGAGCTAAATCAACGTGTTGAAATAGAACCCAACAAATGGAACCGAAAGTTGAACTATTTTCCTGCGGTTGCTGATGTCACAGATGTAAGGTGCTGAAAGGACAGCTCCCTCGCTTTGAAAGCGCATCTCGCGTCAGTGTGAAACCAGATCGAAGATAATTCCTATAAATAATTGCACTATGAAATGTAGGACCACACTCTGTGATGGAAATAGAACGGGATCAACACGAGCCATGTTTCTCAGTCAAGCAATCTGACCTGTTGAGAACATTCGCGTTCAACATCTTATTTCGGCGAATCATAAAAGCTGAAAAAAGTTGCACTAGATATTCGTTGGCATAGATTTCAACTATTTAATTGCCAATCCAAATGTAATGAGTGATCGTTGCTACATAGCAACATGAGCACGTGTGAGAGGATCGCTAGTAACACGGACGCACACACACACACTATAGCAACAGACAACCTGTGTGCAGAAAGGGAGAGGGTGTGCCCTTGACGTCGTCTCTCGTCAAAGACTCACATTTCGGAGAGAACCATATCCAGGTTTGCTTACTTGCTATTCACCACGGCATGGCATGACCTTAACAAAAAGGGCACAGAGCTCAAGGTTACAAATCAATAACTGGAATGGTTTCGTTTGACTTCACCTGTCCAAGTGTTGAGCGGAGAAGAGAGTTAAGACAGCCCCAAGGCACAACATCACCAGCGCTGCCTGTGCTTGGAGCTACTGGCTGACAGATCCTCGCACAAGGAGGAACTAGAGGGAGTCTGACAAGCGATAAGATCCTTCTTCCAATCTTCCAAACCACCAACAACGATGAGATTGGTAAAGCACTTTCACCAAGCGTAATGAGAGCTCCAGGCTGAATTTGGAGTGGCTGCTCTCAGCTGAATCCAAAAGGGCTTTCGTGAGATTTTCTAACCCAACTGGGTGTGTACAGCACCGTGCCCGCTGTTACTCTGGACTGCACTCGATATACCTTATTTACCAAGTCATGTCTTATACAGAGCGATGGGTAAGTTCGACGACAACGAGAGGATAATCCTCAACGTTGGGGGAACCAGGCACGAGACGTACAAGAACACGCTGAGGACACTGCCGGGGACTCGGCTGGCCCTTCTTGCCTCCGATTCTGACATCGAGTCCGTTTTGGATCAGCTGCAACAAGTCCCCGGCTTCATAGAGTACAACACGCGGAACAACGAATACTTTTTTGACCGCCACCCAGGGGTATTCGCTTATGTCCTTAACTACTATCGAACCGGGAAACTCCATTGCCCAGCAGATGTTTGTGGTCCGCTGTTCGAGGAAGAGCTGTCCTTCTGGGGAATCGATGAGACGGACGTGGAGCCTTGCTGCTGGATGACCTATCGCCAACACAGGGACGCCGAGGAGGCGCTCGATGTGTTCGACATAAACGTTGACAATGGAGACGACGACGAAGAGACGGGGAAAAGACTCGGCATTGAGGACGTGGTTGATCCTAATATCAGCCGCTGGAAAAAGTGGCGACCTGTGATTTGGAATCTATTTGAGGATCCCTATTCTTCCAGAGCGGCAAGGGTAAGAGCGCGCGCTTGTGTGGGGAGCTCACATAACAGTCCATGCACAAGTTCCCCCGATTCCTTCTTTGCACAGAAAAGTGTAATTACATTAGACATCAATTCCTCCTAATAAAATAAAAAATTATTACTCAAATATAACATACATTATACATGATTAACATTTTAAATTCGTTGTAAGGGACATAGGTTGTCTGCTTATTCACATTTCAGTGTGCATCAAAGATGATTCCCCCACGACTGCTTTCATAATCACCTTTTAAACTTGAATATAGTTCAAATAATTCAACTCGATATTTCTCCTCTTTTTGTCATACACAAGTATGCATTTTAACATGTCAATGCACTATACTTGTGGTGCGTAAATACATATTTAAATTAAGCTACACTACCTATCCATGATATTGAGAAACAAGTAGAAATCTTTCACGAATTAGATTACTGTTTTTTTTCTGATAGCACCAAATTAGTTTTTTTCTTCTGTCGGTTGGGTTTGTTTGATATTAAGCATGACGTATGGTAGAGGGGTGATGGAATGGTCCATCGCTCAACAGAAATAGGCTATTGTAGAACCTGTGGTTAGACACACCATCATATTCCCAAATTGTACCATTTATCTGCAATCCTATACCAGAAACATTACGTATTTGGCCTTAAGCCTACTTTTACGAACAAGATTCGGGCGGTTATTTATTTAAAATTATTATTTTATTTTAAAATATAAGTTTAACATATCAATTATTTTAAATGTTTACCGCAATAACTCACGACATGAGCCTAAATTCGACCATTGCAACAATGTAAACACTAAAACATGACCTTGAATTGATTGCTTTTGATTGAAATGCTCATGGGCAATTTTACATGTTGGAGTGAGATGTGCCCCGCTTATTAATAGCCTGCGTGAGAAAGTATTTCAGAATCTTTACGTAACGCAGAGGGCATTAGACTAATTGTCACTTACAATTGAACTCTTTTGCATACTTGGTTATCTATCAGTTATTTCTTGTTGATTTAAGTCGAATTCTATAGGTTGCTGTCAATCATTTGTTCATTTTACACCTGGCAAACGTGTCTTCTCTTACTGAAATGTTATGGTGAGCCTCCTACATATCTACCTATCGGTCCACACCTTATCCATGCCGACTGTATGCTCACCTGACCAGTGCAGGACTAGTGTTTACTGGCCTGCAGTTGTTTTGCTCAATAGGCAGTAAATAACCATCTCATTGGCCGACTGGCTGTGGAGTCAGCGCTCCAGAGGCTCCTGGCCACTATCATGTCACAATGTGTACCCCATCATTTTCGGAGTCTAAAATGACCTCCTGTCTCATCTCCCTCATGCCTAAACGGCCTTGTTTATATCCAGCTCATCTCTCACTAGCAGGAGGCCCATTAATAGGATCTCCCTGGGGAGATTGTGCTGTTGATGGTGCCTTGAAACAGACAGGGCTGTCTTCAGCTAATAGAATAATGAAGCCAGGTATCCACAAAGCTTGTCACTCAGAGTAGGAGTGCTGATCTAGGATCAGATCCCCACTGCCCATGTAATCATTTTCCATTATGATCTAAGAGGCACAACTGATCCTAGATCTGCACTGGGCAAAAGGCTAGCGCTACCGCTTACAGTGAACGGGACATGGAGTCATACAATAAATCCCGCTACGACCTCTGACGAGAGACATCAAACATGCAAAATGACAATATAGGAGGAAGGTGTAATCCTAATTGACCGGCTACGACGTTCGTTGTATGTGGCAGTGTTTGCAGACGATAACGGATTACAAAGGGAAACCCAGCCATGAGCTGTCCAGCAATGCAGAACTCCCAAACGAGCTAAATACCTTTTATGCTCGCTTCGAGGAATATATCACTGTGCCTTGCGTGAAAGCCCCTGTTTTTCCATGTGACTGTGTGATCTCGCTTTCCATGGCCGATGTGAGCAAAACGTTTAAACAGGTTAACAATCATAAGGCATCCAGGCCAGATGGAATACCAGGGCGTATTCTCAAAGCATGCACAGACCAGCTGGCAGGTGTCTTCACAGACATTTTCAATCTCTCCTTGTCCCAGTCTGTAATCCCAACATCCTTTTAATTGATCACAGTTGTCCCTGTTCCCAAGAGCTCCAAGGTAACCTGCCTAAATAACTATCACCCTGTAGCACTCACATCTGTAATTATGAAGTGCTTTGAAAGGCTGGTCATGTCACACATCAACACCATCATCCCAGACACGTTAGACCCATTCCAATTCACATACCGTACCAACAGCTCCACAGATGACACAACCTCAATTGCACTTCACACTGCCCTCTCCAACCTGGGCAAGAGGGGAAATAACTATGTGAGATTGCTGTTCATAGACTACAGCTCAGCGTTCAACATCATAGTCCCCTCCAATGCTCATCACCAAGCTTGGGCCCCTGGGACTGAACCCCTCCCTCTGCAACTAGATCCTGGACATCCTGACGGGCCTGCCCCAGGTGGTGAGGGTAGGCAACAACACTTCTGCCACGCTGACCCTCAACACGAGGCCACTCACGGGTGTGTGCTTAGTCCCCTGCTGTACTCCCTGTTCACCCACGACTGCGTGGCCGTGCATAACTCCAACACCATCATCATGAGTCAGCCTACAGGGAGGAGGTCAGAGACTTAGCAGTGTGGTGCCAGGACAACAATCTCTCCCTCAACGTTAATAAGACCAAGGAGCTGATTGTGGACTATAGGAGAAAGAGGGGAGAGCACACTCCCATCCACATCGACAGGGCTTTTGTGGAGCGGGTCGAGAGCTTCAAGTTCCCTGGTGTCCACATCACTAAGGACTTAAAATGGTCCACACACACCCGCACAGTTGTGAAGAGGGCACAGCAGTGCCTCTTCCTCCTCAGGAGGCTGAAAAGATTTGGCATGGGCCCTCAGATCCTCCAAATGTTCTACAGCTGCACCATTGAGAGCATCTTGACTGGCTGCATCACCACTTGGTATGGCAATATCACCGCCCTTGACAGCAAAGCGCTACAAAGGGTGGTGCGGACCAGAAAACGGTATCGAAGCATCGGCTCTCAGACCAACAAGCTCAGAGACAGCTTCTACCCCAAGCCATAAGGCTGCTAAATAGTCAGACTGCTAAATAGTCAATTAATGTTACCCGAACTGTCTGCACTGACCCTACGCACATCCACTTTATATACATACCATATACACACTCACTCACACACATTAAACTTTTACACCGACACAAAACCCTCACACATTCACAAACACTACACACGCATGCATACCGACACAACACAAACACACACACACACACACACAAACATACACGCACATTCACACAGACACACTTTTATACTCATCATTTGCTGCTGCTACTCTGTTCTTTATTTTACCCGTATTATTATCTATCCTGATGCCTAGTCACTTTACCCTGCCTTCATGTACATATCTACCTCAAATACCTTATTATTATCTATCCTGATGCCTAGTCACTTTACCCTGCCATCATGTTCATATCTACCTGAAATACCTTATTATTATCTATCCTGATGCCTAGTCACTTTACCCTGCCATCATGTTCATATCTACCTCAAATACCTTATTATTATCTATCCTGATGCCTAGTCACTTTACCCTGCCATCATGTTCATATCTACCTCAAATACCTTATTATTATCTATCCTGATGCCTAGTCACTTTACCCTGCCTTCATGTACATATCTACCTCAAATACCTTATTATTATCTATCCTGATGCCTAGTCACTTTACCCTGCCTTCATGTACATATCTACCTCAAATACCTTATTATTAACTATCCTGATGCCTAGTCACTTTACACTGCCTTCATGTACATATCTACCTCAAATACCTTATTATTATCTATCCTGATGCCTAGTCACTTTACCCTGCCTTCATGTACATATCTACCTCAAATACCTTATTATTATCTATCCTGATGCCTAGTCAATTTACCCTGCCATCATGTACATATCTACCTCAAATACCTTATTATTATCTATCCTGATGCCTAGTCACTTTACCCTGCCGTCATGTATATATCTACCTCAAATACCTTATTATTATCTATCCTGATGCCTAGTCACTTTACCCTTCCTTCATGTACATATCTACCTCAAATACATCGCACCTCTGCACGTTGATCTGGTACTGGTACTCCCTGTATATAGCTCCACATTGATCTGGTACTGGTACTCCCTGTATATAGCTCCACATTGATCTGGTACTGGTACTCCATGTATATAGCTCCACATTGATCTGGTACTGGTCCTCCCTGTATATAGCTCTACATTGATCTGGTACTGGTACTCCCTGTATATAGCTCCACATTGATCTGGTACTGGTACTCCCTGTATATAGCTCCACATTGATCTGGTACTGGTACTCCCTGTATTTAGCTCCACATTGATCTGGTACTGGTACTCCCTGTATATAGCTCCACATTGATCTGGTACTGGTACTCCCTGTATATAGCTCCACATTGATCTGGTACTGGTACTCCCTGTATATAGCTCAATATAGATCTGGTACTGGTACTCCCTGTATATAGCTCAATATAGATCTTGTACTGGTACTCCCTGTATATAGCTCCACATTGATCTGGTACTGGTACTCCCTGTATATAGCTCAATATAGATCTGGTACTGGTACTCCCTGTATATAGCTCCACATTGATATGGTACTGGTACTCCCTGTAAATAGCTCCACATTGATCTGGTACTGGTACTCCCTGTATATAGCTCCACATTGATCTGGTACTGGTACTCCCTGTATATAGCTCCACATTGATCTGGTACTGGTACTCCCTGTAAATAGCTCCACATTGATCTGGTACTGGTACTCCCTGTATATAGCTCCACATTGATCTGGTACTGGTACTCCCTGTATATAGCTCCACATTGATCTGGTACTGGTACTCCCTGTATATAGCTCCACATTGATCTGGTACTGGTACTCCCTGTATATAGCTCAATATAGATCTGGTACTGGTACTCCCTGTATATAGCTCCACATTGATCTGGTACTGGTACTCCCTGTAAATAGCTCCACATTGATCTGGTACTGGTACTCCCTGTATATAGCTCCACATTGATCTGGTACTGGTACTCCCTGTATATAGCTCCACATTGATCTGGTACTGGTACTCCCTGTAAATAGCTCCACATTGATCTGGTACTGGTACTCCCTGTAAATAGCTCCACATTGATCTGGTACTGGTACTCCCTGTATATACAGTTGAAGTCGGATGTTTACATACACCTTAGCCAACTACATTTACACTTAGTTTTTCACAATTCCTGACATTTAATCCTAGTAAAAATTCCCTGTCTTAGGTCAGTTAGGATCACCACTTTATTTTAAGAATGTGAAATGTCAGAATAATATTAGAGAGAATGATTTATTTCAGCTTTTATTTCTTTCATCACATTACCAGTGGGTCAGAAGTTTACATACACTCAATTAGTATTTGGTAGCATTGCCTTTACATTGTTTAACTTGGGTCAAACGTTTTGGGTAGCCTTTCACAAGCTTCCCACAAAAATGTTGGTGAATTTTGGCCCATTCCTCCTGACAGAGCTGGTGTAACTGAGTCAGGTTTGTAGGCCCCCTTGCTCGCACACGCTTTTTCAGTTCTGCCCACAAAGTTTCTATAGGATTGAGGTCAGGGCTTTGTGATGGCCACTCCAATACCTTGACTTTGTTGTCCTTAAGCCATTTTGCCACAACTTTGGAAGTATGCTTGGGGTCATTGTCCATTTGGAAGACAAATTTCCGACTTTCTGACTGATGTCTTGAGATGTTGCTTCAATATATCCACATCATTTTCCTTTCTCATGATGCCATCTATTTTGTGAAATACACCAATCCCTCCTGCAGCAAATCACCCCCACAACATGATGCTGCCACCCCCGTGCTTCACGGTTAGGATGGTGTTCTTCGGCTTGCAAGCCTCCCCCTTTTTCCTCCAAACATAACAATGGTTATTATGGCCAAACAGTTCTATTTTTGTTTCATTAGACCAGAGGACATTTCTCCAAAAAGTACGATCTTTGTCCCCATGTACAGTTGCAAACCGTAGTCTTGCTTTTTTATGGCGGTTTTGAAGCAGTGGCTTCTTCCTTGCTGAGCGGCCTTTCAGGTTATGTCGATATAGGACTTGTTTTACTGTGGATATAGATACTTTTGTGCCTGTTTCCTCCAGCATCTTCACAAGGTTCTTTGCTGTTGTTCTGGGATTGATTTGCACTTTTCGCACCAAAGTATGTTCATCTCTAGGAGACAGAACGCGTCTCCTTCCTGAGCGGTATGACGGCTGCATGGTCCCATGGTGTTTATACTTGCTTACTATTGTTTGTACAGATGAACGTGGTACCTTCAGGCGTTTGGAAATTGCTCCCAAGGATGAACCTTGGGAGCAATGTCTTGGCTGATTTATTTTGATTTTCCCATTATGTCAAGCAAAGAGGCACTGAGTTTGAAGGAAGGCCTTGAAATACATCCTCAGGTACACCTCCAATTGACTTAAATTATGTCAATTAGCCAATCAGAAGCTTCTAAAGCCATAACATAATTTTCTGGAATTTTCCAAGATGTTTAAAGGCACAGTCAACTTAGTGTATGTACATTTCTGACCCACTGGATTTGTGATACAGGGAATTATAAATTAAATAATCTGTCTGTAAACAATTGTTGGAAAAATTACTTGTGTCATGCACAAAGTAGATGTCCTAACCGACTTGCCAAAACTATAGTTTGTTAACAAGAAATTTGTGGAGTGGTTGAATAACGAGTTTTACTGACTCCAACCTAAGTGTATGTAAACTTCCGACTTCAACTGTAGCTCCACATTGATATGGTACTGGTACTCCCTGTATATAGCTCCACATTGATCTGGTACTGGTACTCCCTGTGTATAGCTCCACATTGATCTGGTACTCCCTGTATATAGCTCCACATTGATCTGGTACTGGTCCTCCCTGTATATAGCTCCACATTGATCTGGTACTGGTACTCCCTGTGTATAGCTCCACATTGATCTGGTACTCCCTGTATATAGCTCCACATTGATCTGGTACTGGTCCTCCCTGTATATAGCTCCACATTGATCTGGTACTGGTCCTCCCTGTGTATAGCTCCACATTGATATGGTACTGGTACTCCCTGTATATAGCTTCACATTGATCTGATACTGGTACTCCCTGTATATAGCTCCACATTGATCTGGTACTCCCTGTATATAGCTTCACATTGATCTGGTACTGGTACTCCCTTTATATAGCTCCACATTGATCTGGTACTGGTGATCTCTGTATATAGCCCCACAGTGATCTGGTACTGGTACTCCCTGTGTATAGCTCCACATTGATCTGGTACTGGTACTCCCTGTATATAGCTCCACATTGATCTGGTACTGGTACTCCCTTTATATAGCTCCACATTGATCTGGTACTGGTGATCTCTGTATATAGCTCCACATTGATCTGGTACTGGTCCTCCCTGTATATAGCTGCACATTGATCTGGTACTGGTACTCCCTGTATATAGCTTCACATTGATCTGGTACTGGTACTCCCTGTATATAGCTCCACATTGATCTGGTACTGGTCCTCCCTGTATATAGCTCTATTCTTGTGTATTTTACCAGGTGTATTCAGGGCATGTGGTAAATACAATTGATTTGATCAGCACGCCTTCTCTGAGACTCTTTATGAATAAAGGACCTGGCCACTCTCCCTTTTGCTTTTGATACATAGCTACACTGGCCACTCCCCTTTTGAGACATAGATACACTGGTCACTCCCCTTTTGAGACGTAGACACACTGGCCACTCCCCTTTTCATACATAGATACAGTCAATAACAATGTTATTTATTTATTTATTTGATCCCTCTCTCTCCTACATCTTGACATACCTTGTCAGTCAAAGTCTCACCAGGAGTATAGAGAGCACCACACCAGGAGTATAGAGAGCACCACACCAGGAGTATAGAGAGCACCACACCAGGAGTATCGCGAGCACCACACCAGGAGTATAGAGAGCACCACACCAGGAGTATAGAGAGCACCACACCAGGAGTATAGAGAGCACCACACCAGGAGTATAGAGAGCACCACACCAGGAGTACTGAGAGCACCACACCAGGAGTATAGAGAGCACCACACCAGGAGTATAGAGAGCACCACACCAGGAGTATAGAGAGCACCACACCAGGAGTATAGAGAGCACCACAACAGGAGTATAGAGAGCACCACACCAGGAGTACAGAGAGCACCACACCAGGAGTATCGTGAGCACCACACCAAGAGTATAGAGAGCACCACACCAGGAGTATAGAGAGCACCACACCAGGAGTATAGAGAGCACCACACCAGGAGTATAGAGAGCACCACACCAGGAGTATAGAGAGCACCACAGCAGGAGTATAGAGAGCACCACACCAGGAGTATAGAGAGCACCACAACAGGAGTATAGAGAGCACCACACCAGGAGTATAGAGAGCACCACACCAGGAGTATAGAGAGCACCACACCAGGAGTATAGAGAGCATCACACCAGGAGTATAGAGAGCACCACAACATGAGTATAGAGAGCACCACACCAGGAGTATAGAGAGCACCACACCAGGAGTATAGAGAGCACCACACCAGGAGTACCGAGAGCACCACACCAGGAATATAGAGAGCACCACACCAGGAGTACCGAGAGCACCACACCAGGAGTATAGAGAGCACCACACCAGGAGTATAGAGAGCACCACACCAGGAGTATAGAGAGCACCACACCAGGAGTATAGAGAGCACCACACCAGGAGTATAGAGAGCACCACACCAGGAGTATAGAGAGCACCACACCAGGAGTATAGAGAGCACCACAACAGGAGTATAGAGAGCACCACACCAGGAGTATAGAGAGCACCACACCAGGAGTATAGAGAGCACCACAACAGGAGTATAGAGAGCACCACACCAGGAGTATAGAGAGCACCACACCAGGAGTATAGAGAGCACCACACCAGGAGTATAGAGAGCACCACACCAGGAGTATAGAGAGCACCACACAAGGCGATAAAACGTCTGGACCATTGATCCTGTCAATAATTCATTATTTCCCCAACCGTCTAATCCGAAGCTCTGTCTGCCAGCAATCTACATTTTTAAGGCAGTGCCAAGGGGAAAGAAGGGAGGCGTTGTCTTTGACCTTGCATCTCGCCTTCTTCCAGTCAGTTAGTCAATACCTAGCGAACTGTTAGTGGGAGGGGTTATGACGATGACCACGCCCAAAAACACACACACACACACACACACACACACACACACACACACACACACACACACACACACACACACACACACACACACACACACACACACACACACACACACACACACACACACACACACTTCAGGAGTCAGAACGGAGTGACACAGAGAAGAAATGACAAACAAAGCCCCCACTCAGCCTTCAAATAAAGTATTTCTGTAATTGCGTTCATAGAGGTCGCTCCCCCATGCTCCTCTGATGATGCTCATGGTAATCTCATGTCTCAGTGTGGTGGAGGAGGCTGCCTGACTGCTTCACTTTGATGCCTAAGCCCCTCTCTCATGTTATTCCTGTGCTCCTGGGCTTTACTTCTCCCCTGAGCGCAGGGAGACTGAGATCTCTCACCTCCCCAGACTGCGTGTGCTAGAGAACCCACAGGCTCCTAATCCTCCCTTGACAGGGTGTTAAAGTAGAATAATGGGGACTTATTCCCATGGAAATTAGATGGCTGGTTGGCGTCGCTGCAACTCCAGCCACCACCGCCTTCCCCTCAGTCACTGTTATACCAGAGAATGACTGATGCCACTGGGCATTATCTTAAAGTAGTCCCATGGATCAGACAGTGAAAAATGCACTTGGCTTTTCCTACTAGCACTGACTAGCACCAAGACAAGAGAGCATGTCTATAGCAAACACTTAACGGAGGGACCAAATCCCCACATCTCACATGCCTTTCAGTAATGACTGATGAAAGCGAGGACAGGTCCCAGAACACAGGCCCTGTTCAGCTATATTGTGGGTCAGCTCCTATCCCCTATCCTGGCTTTGTTTTCTGTCACATATAAATGCTAAAGCTTGAGTAGTTATCTCCAGTTGTTTTAATTAACACTGATGTTGCCCTTTTGAGGTAGTCATATTATGAGTTCTCTCAACGCCATCTAGAGTCTTCCGTGCCCCTCAACTTTGACCTCTGCCTTGTCCCTCAACTTTGACCTCTTCTGTGCCCCTCAACTTTGACCTCTGCCGTGCCCCTCAACTTTGACCTCTGCCGTGCCCCTCAACTTTGACCTCTTCCGTGCCCCTCAACTTTGACCTCTGCCTTGTCCCTCAACTTTGACCTCTTCTGTGCCCCTCAACTTTGACCTCTTCTGTGCCCCTCAACTTTGACCTCTGCCGTGCCCCTCAACTTTGACCTCTTCTGTGCCCCTCAACTTTGACCACTGCCGTGCGCCTCAAGTTTGAGCTCTGCCGTGACCCTCTACTTTGACCACCCCCGTGCCCCTCAAGTTTGACATCTGCTGTGCCCCTTAACTTTGACCTCTTCCGTGCTCCTCAACTTTGACCTCTTCCGTGCTACCAAAACTTTGAACTCCTCCTTGCCCCTCAACTTGGAGCTCTGCTAAAACAGACAGGAAGACCACAACACCACAGTCAGGAGCTCAGTCTGGGATTTGCTGTAGGGAGGATAATGTGTTCTGAACAGTGCTGCTTCTGTTTACAGGGCGGTATTGTGCATGGTTATGATGGTGATGGTGACAATGACAACAGTAGTTGGGGTGGTGATTATGATGATGATGATACGTGTGTATGGATATTACAAGCATTTCATTACACCAACAATAACATCTGTATGTGACCAATACAATTAGATTTGATATGGTTGCGTCCCAAATAGTAGCCTATTCCCTGGCACCCTATTCCCACAGCATGTAGAGAATGTGGTGCTATTTGAGATGCACACCATGAGTTTGTACAGTATGTGAAGGTGCAAGAGCTACAGCTCCATATGACTTGAGTTTCTCCTTTTCAGACATCATTCTACAGATGTGTTCTAGTGTCTATTTGCCCAGTGTTCATTGAAACTCTCTCATGGAATAGGAGCTAGAACTGGCCTTAGAATGCCCAGAGAATTCTGGTAGTGCTGGGAACCGATTACTGATTGGAGGAAAACCCTTAGAATTAGCTCCTTCAAATTCCCCCTGCTGACGTCACATAGCAGGCTTCCGAATGTCAATGTGCTCCTCCATCTGTGAATACTTATGCTAGCTGATAACAACAGCAGTTGTGTGTGTGTGTGTGTGTGTGGCTATGTCCTACAGATTGATGAATCCATACTGTTCTCCCCATGCTGAGCAGCCTCTCCCCTTAAGCTATGCTCAGTGTGTGTGTGTGGGTGTGTTTGTGTGTTCTCCTGTGTTGCTATTCAGTTTGTTTGTCTATCCTTGTATCTCTGTAGTTGGCCGTGGCAGGATCAGGATGGTTAAACAACTCATTACCATTATCATGTTGTTTGTGCCTGTATACAGTAAGGCAGAGATTCTGACTCTTTCCTAAGCTTTCTTTCATTTCCCATGATCCCATCAGAGACTGACGCTTTGCTTCCCGCCACTTAAGAGGTTAAACCCACACCGTCTGGGTTGCCGCTACCGCCCGCCGCACGCCTGGAGATGCTTCCGACCCCGGCCCAGGCTTGCGCTCGCTCAGCCTGTTGTCATGGCAACATGCTCGTTCTCTTCCTGTTTTCATTCAGAGCTGCCTGCTCCATGAAACCGTTTGATTTCAGGAATTCGCTCAAATATGACCTCCCCCCCCACCACCACCACCACCACCGCTCCATAACTGTTTATGTACTTGCATATTGGATGCAAAAAGGTATTAAATGTTTTTGAGTGCCAATAGGGCCGTCGTCTTTATGCATGCGTTTTTAACATTGTCTCCTATAAGATAGTCTGAGCAGCTAGGTGGATGAAGGAGGTTTTGTTAGTCTGCTTCTTTCTGTGGTGAATCGTCACAGCTACAGGTCTGTGAGAGAGAGCCTGCCTGTGTCAATGCTGGCACATAATATGCCCGTTGTGCCTTTCTATAGGCCTGTTCTGCCATTATAAGCACCTATAGGCTTATTCTGTCTAAGTTTAGGAGTGCAAGGTAACCCGGTGATGTGCTAACAACTGACTGCTGTGCCCTTTGAGGGAATTCAACCTGACGTGTAAACAGCAATAGACCTGACGCTGGAAGAGGAGGAAGGGCAAATGCCTGCCTGTGCGTGGGTGGCGTCGGCACGCCGCTGGGTATGTTTGTAGCCACTGCCAGTCACGTTAATCTCTCCCGTCAATCATCCCACACTCCTCTCCTTTGGAGTGTAATAACTCACAATATTAGAGAGAGTGGAGAGCCACGTCGTTAAGGAGCTATTATTTTGGCCTCGTCATCATCAAGTGCTCACAAGTAGACTTATTTTCCTACTGTTGTTTATGGTAGTCAACCACATTATGGCAGGTGACTGATCCATGATGGTAGTCAACCACATTATGGCAGGTGACTGATCCATGATGGTAGTCAACCACATTATGGCAGGTGACTGATCCATGACGGGTGACTGATCCATGATGTAGGACTGATCCATGACGGGTGACTGATCCATGATGTAGGACTGATCCATGACGGGTGACTGATCCATGATGTAGGACTGATCCATGACATAGGACTGATCCATGATGGTAGTCAACCACATTATGACAGGTGACTGATCCATGATGGTAGTCAACCACATTATGGCAGGTGACTGATCCATGGCGGGTGACTGATCCGTGATGGTAGTCAACCACATTATGACAGGTGACTGATTCATGACAAGTGACTGATCCATGACATAGGACTGATCCATGACGGGTGACTGATCCATGATGTAGGACTGATCCATGACGGGTGACTGATCCATGATGTAGGACTGATCCATGACATAGGACTGATCCATGATGGTAGTCAACCACATTATGACAGGTGACTGATCCATGACATAGGACTGATCCATGACAGGTGACGGATCCATGACAGGTGACTGATCCATGATGTAGGACTGATCCATGATGTAGGATTGATCCATGACAGGTGACTGATCCATGACAGGTGGCTGATCCATGACAGGTGGCTGATCCATGACGTAGGACTGATCCATGACAGGTGACTGATCCATGACAGGTGACTGATCCATGACAGGTGACTGATCCATGACATAGGACTGATCCATGACAGGTGACTGATCCATGACAGGTGACTGATCCACGCCTGTACCCCACGCCTCAGAGAGTAGAGGACGTCTGCCCTGTCATGTACAGAGCTTCACAAGGCTGCATCCATTTCTCTCTTTCTCTCTCCTTTCCTGCATGCGGCATCAACTCATGCCTTGGCCAAAAGCCATAAAGAAATATCACTACACTTACCAGTTAAAACAAAACACATTGTCTAAAGGACCACATGTGAAGGAGAGGCTGTGGTGTGGAGGTGTCAGGATGGAATAACGACCTCCATCATCGCTCAGGAAGGACAGGAGCCTGATGGATTGTGGGAAGTCATTCATTGCCACACATTCTTCCCCTTGTCCTTGAGAGATTCTGACCTGTTAAAGCAAATTCCCACATAGTGTTAATGTTCAGGGGAGTGGGGGGTTACTGCTACACGCCCTCTGAATGACATGCATTTGAAATATGTATGAATGCGGCATCTCATGCATGTTATCGAAAACACGTGTTCTAGAAATAGAAACCTTGATCTTGGAATGGAACATGTTCAGCTGTTGCGCTGAGACTCAGTGATATAACCTGAGAATAAACGGTGGCACAAACAAAGACTCTATTGAGAGGTCATAAAGCAAGAGGCTGCCCTTGTTAGCATCACCCACGTAGGTATCTTTATGTACACTGTATCTGCACGTGTGCGCAAGAGAGTGCCCCCTGCTTCATACTTGCTTTGTATGTGTCTGAAGCAGGGCTTTTGCGGTAACGTCACATTGATGAATTGAGGCCGTTTCAGCTTTGGTAAGATCTTTGGTCAGAGGGCACTAGTATGGACAGAGGTTTTAATAGGAGACGTTTTGAGGTGCTGGAACCTGAAGCTACCAAGTGGTTCTTCACATTCATATATTCTGGAATAAGCACCTGTGACCAACCGAGAGTCTCTTGTTCACCAAAGGGCTGTTTTAGCCCACCGAGCTCAAGCCTAAATATCGTCTCAGGGAGCTAACGCAAGTCTTCAGGTCTCAGGCTGGTTCTGAACCACCTCTCTTACACCAACACAAATGTTACAGCGGAAACTGCTCTTCAGAATTGGTTAGGATAAGAGAGATACAGTATATTGCCTGTTTCATGCATTTATGGATGTGATGGTGATGACATGCATGAGAAAGGTGTGTGTGCTCTCAGAAAGCGCTCCTTCCTCCAACGTAATGCTCCAAGCGGGGCCCGATATGCACAGGGCCACATTAGTTTTAATAGAAATGCCATTTGTCTGGGAGTTCTGCTACATTATTGATGTTCCTACTGTTCACCAAGATCAAGTGCCTCCTAAGGACAATGGGCGTATTAAGCATTACATTTTCCAGCGCCATCCCTCAACTCTTCCGCTCACACATTAAAAACGTGATTAATAAAACTGATTTATATATTTTTTCCAAATCAAACCCCCAATTGGCCGTCAGTGAATAGTAAAACTGTGGGAAAGTTGGAGTGTTTGAGCTCTGGTAATACTAATTGTGTCTCGCATAACAGTATGTCATACTTATGGTTAGCTTTAGTCTGTAAGGATTTAAAGGCCTTCTGGAGGTCTTTAGTCAATTGTCACACTTTTCACAAGGGCGTCCATGTTGTTTAGAACTCAGACTAATGAATCAGTGGAGTTGTCATATTTAGAGCAAGGGATATTCTGGGGACTGACTCCCCTCTCCTCCCTTCATGGCAGAAGGCCATCTTAGCAGGCCTGTGATTTGCAAATCCAATCGTTCATTTAACACTTGGAGGAGAGAGAATTTATTTCCAGACGCGGTTGGAGGCCAGGCAGCAAACTGAAAACGTCACGGCCGTGATGAGACGTTGGCAGAGGCGTTCGACGGCATGGCGACGAAATTAAGTTGTCACCTCATATTCCCTGTGACCAGGGGTGGGCCGTCCGCCTCGACACCAGATTCCTCATGACCAGGGGTGGGCCTTCCGCCTCGACACCAGATTCCCTGTGACCAGGGGTGGGCCGTCCGCCTCGACACCAGATTCCTCATGACCAGGGGTGGGCCTTCCGCCTCGACACCAGATTCCCTGTGACCAGGGGTGGGCCGTCCGCCGCGACACCAGATTCCTCATGACCAGGGGTGGGCCGTCCGCCTCGACACCAGATTCCTCGTGACCAGAGGTGGGCTGTCCGCCTCGCCGTCAGATACCTCGTGACCAGAGGTGGGCCGTCCGCCTCGCCGTCAGATTCCTCATGACCAGGGGTGGGCCGTCCACCTCACCGTCAGATTCCTCGTGACCAGGGGTGGGCCGTCCACCTCGCCGTCAGATTCCTCGTGACCAGAGGTGGGCCGTCCGCCTCGCCGTCAGATTCCTCGTGGCCAGAGGTGGGCCGTCCGCCTCGCCATCAGATACCTCGTGACCAGAGGTGGGCCGTCCGCCTCGCCGTCAGATACCTCGTGACCAGGGGTGGACCGTCCGCCTCGCCGTCAGATTCCTCATGACCAGGGGTGGGCCGTCCGCCTCGCCGTCAGATACCTCGTGACCAGGGGTGGACCGTCCGCCTCGCCGTCAGATTCCTCATGACCAGGGGTGGGCCTTCCGCCTCGCCGTCAGATAGCCACAGGTTCGAGTGAAGCAGCAAAAAGCCACAGAGTCCATTCATTTCTCTTCTGCCCCCTTCCAAATATAGGCCTCCAAACACTGAAGGAAGCCATTTCTTTTCCCCTATCTTTGTCAAATGCTAATTGCACGCCTGGTTATACTGGGAAATGAACTATGCGACTTTCAACTCGCTGCACTGATCATTTCCATTGGTTCAAAGACGTGGCTTGAAAGAGGTGCCCATTATTTAATATAGCCAACCGGAGCTCGGTGGCCAATTAGACGTGAAGCGGTTAAACTTTGGACGTACAGAAAACCAAAAGGCAGAGCGAGAGCTTGAAATGGATGATTGATCATAGCACGAAACGTTTCAGCCCTTCGGAGTGTGCCAGGGTAAATGGTGTCTCTGTGATAATGGGTTCATTGAGGGCAGATGCCTTACTAATACACAAATTATGTGATCAGTGTATGAACAGCAAAGCTGTTGTTAAAGTTGGACTTCAGTATGTGTTTGCCCATTATTTTTAAATAAGATCTGGGCCTGTATTCACAAATCATCCTAGAGTACTGCTCTAGAATCAGGTCCCCCTTCTTATTCATTATGACTTAAAAGTCTAAACTGACCCTAGATCAGCTCTCTTACTCTTTATGAATATGGGCCTAGGTTTATAAGAATTCAACAGGATCAGTGGGTGGGATACTGACAACCTCGCCTTCTATATTATATGTAATTGACCTGATATTGATTAATGGCACAATGCAATATTTATATACGTTTAACTGCACCACTCAATCCATGCAATATTTCATATCAGTGAGGTATTTTCTCAAGTGAATTGGATGCTATACTGATATATACTATGACCCTATTATGTACATCTACCTATCTTAGTTACCTGTCAAGTGGGTGTCTTGAAGACAATTATAAATGGTGCTGTGTGAAAGCCCAGTCAGCTTGGGTATTGACTGAACATGTGCATCCCAAATGGTACCCTATTTACTATACATAGAGCACTATTTTTGACCACGGCCCACAAGGTGTATACAGAATATGAACATAGTTTACTTTGTAGGGAATAGGGTGCCATTTGAGACGGGCCCCATGTAACTTAAGCTTCTCTGGAGGTCGTCTCAGGGAAGAAGCAAGTCGCACAGAGGGTCAATGAGCTGCCTCTGCCCTCTGGCAGAAATCAGAATGTCAATCTCTGCTCCGCTGCACGTCAGAGGAAGGATCAGGCACATACCATCAGAGATGGAGGGAGGATCTCCATGGAATTTCCTTGATTCCTCACGTCCTCGTCTCCCCTCTCCTCGCGCCTTCCTCAAAATGCATCGAAGGAGTAGATTGGGGAAGTACCTTGGAACCTCCTCCAATGCGTTTTGAGAAGGAGGCGAGGAGAGGACGCAAGGAATCAAGGAAAAAAAATGTATATTCTCACAGTGAAAAAATTGGAAGCTGTGTAACCAAAAAAAAACAAAAGTTGCAGCGATGAGACAAGATCATAATCACGAAATTGGGGAGAAAAAAATATATAATAATAATAATCCCAGTGCTGTATTAGTGAAGTTATGGCACCACTAAGGATGGTAAAGGGCAGATTCATAGGCTGTTCCTCTCTCAGGCACAGATCAACTGTATAATTGTGACAAGCCCTTTCCATCTGCTATATGTGTCACTTTATTAAGACTGAGATCTACTGTACTGCCATGGGGCTTGGTGTCACTTTATTAAGGCCGAGATCTACTGTACTGCCATGGGGGCTTGGTGTCACTTTATTAAGGCTGAGATCTACTGTACTGCCATGGGGGCTTGGTGTCACTTTATTAAGGCTGAGATCTTCTGTACTGCCATGGGGGCTTGGTGTCACTTTATTAAGGCTGAGATATTCTGTACTGCCATGGGGGCTTGGTGTCACTTTATTAAAGCTGAGATCTACTGTACTGCCATGGGGCTTAGTGACACTTTATTAAGGCTGAGATCTACTGTACTGCCATGGGGGTTTGGTGTCACTTTATTAAGGCTGAGATCTACTGTACTGCCATGGGGCTTAGTGACACTTTATTAAGGCTGAGATCTACTGTACTGCCATGGGGGCTTGGTGTCACTTTATTAAGGCTGAGATCTTCTGTACTGCCATGGGGCTTGGTGTCACTTTATTAAGGCTGAGATCTACTGTACTGCCATGGGGGCTTGGTGTCACTTTATTAAGGCTGAGATCTTCTGTACTGCCATGGGGGCTTGGTGTCACTTTATTAAAGCTGAGATCTACTGTACTGCCATGGGGCTTAGTGACACTTTATTAAGGCTGAGATCTACTGTACTGCCATGGGGGCTTGGTGTCACTTTATTAAAGCTGAGATCTACTGTACTGCCATGGGGGCTTAGTGACACTTTATTAAGGCTGAGATCTACTGTACTGCCATGGGGGCTTGGTGTCACTTTATTAAGGCTGAGATCTACTGTACTGCCATGGGGCTTGGTGTCACTTTATTAAGGCTGAGATCTACTGTACTGCCATGGGGCTTAGTGACACTTTATTAAGACTGAGATCTACTGTACTGCCATGGGGGCTTGGTGTCACTTTATTAAGGCTGAGATCTTCTGTGCTGCCATGGGGGCTTGGTGTCACTTTATTAAGGCTGAGATCTTCTGTACTGCCATGGGGCTTGGTGTCACTTTATTAAGGCTGAGATCTACTGTACTGCCATGGGGGCTTGGTGTCACTTTATTAAGGCTGAGATCTTCTGTACTGCCATGGGGGCTTGGTGTCACTTTATTAAGGCTGAGATCTACTGTACTGCCATGGGGGCTTGGTGTCACTTTATTAAGGCTGAGATCTACTGTACTGCCATGGGGCTTAGTGACACTTTATTAAGGCTGAGATCTACTGTACTGCCATGGGGCTTGGTGTCACTTTATTAAGGCTGAGATCTACTGTACTGCCATGGGGCTTGGTGTCACTTTATTAAGGCTGAGATCTACTGTACTGCCATGGGGCTTAGTGACACTTTATTAAGGCTGAGATCTACTGTACTGCCATGGGGGCTTGGTGTCACTTTATTAAGGCTGAGATCTACTGTACTGCCATGGGGCTTAGTGACACTTTATTAAGGCTGAGATCTACTGTACTGCCATGGGGGCTTGGTGTCACTTTATTAAAGCTGAGATCTACTGTACTGCCATGGGGGCTTAGTGACACTTTATTAAGGCTGAGATCTACTGTACTGCCATGGGGCTTAGTGTCACTTTATTAAGGCTGAGATCTACTGTACTGCCATGGGGGCTTGGTGTCACTTTATTAAGGCTGAGATGTTCTGTACTGCCATGGGGGCTTGGTGTCACTTTATTAAAGCTGAGATCTACTGTACTGCCATGGGGCTTAGTGGCACTTTATTAAGGCTGAGATCTACTGTACTGCCATGGGGCTTAGTGACACTTTATTAAAGCTGAGATCTACTGTACTGCCATGGGGCTTAGTGGCACTTTATTAAGGCTGAGATCTACTGTACTGCCATGGGGCTTAGTGACACTTTATTAAGGCTGAGATCTACTGTACTGTCATGGGGCTTAGTGACACTTTATTAAGGCTGAGATCTACTGTACTGCCATGGGGGCTTGGTGTCACTTTATTAAGACTGACACAAACTGTTGAGAAGACCCTTCATGGTTGGCCAGTTTGCCCCTCTAGTAGTGTAACAGCTGTCGTAGAGAGGGGACCAAAGTGCAACGTGTTGAGTGCTCATGATGAAATGTATTTTAACTCAAAAACACTAAAGACAAAATAACAAAGAGAAAAATGAAAGCGCACAGTTCTGTCAGGTACAAAGACTAAACAGAATACAACTACCCACAAACACAGGTGGAAAAAAACCCTACTTAAATATGATCTCCAATTAGAGACAACGAGGACCAGCTGCCTCTAATTGGAGACCCCCCCCCCAAAAAAAACATAGAAATAGAAAACTAGAACTAAACATAGATATAGAAAACATAGAAAAACACAAAACACCCCCTGTCACGCCCTGACCAACTCTACCATAGAAAATAACATCTTACTATGGTCAGGACGTGACAAGTAGTAACATTTATTTACATGATTCTTGAAAAGTACTGTCCTTTCCCTGTCAGTGTCAGATTTGGAAAAAGCCTGGATCAAAGCTTCTAATGTGCTTCCCAGTGTCACACATCTCGATAGGACATGGCAGTATGGACCAGTTATTTTGACTCCCCAAGAGTTAGGGAATCCAACCTGGAGAATGCATTTACATTTACATTTACATTTAAGTCATTTAGCAGACGCTCTTCTCCAGAGCGACTTACAAATTGGGTGTAGGGCCTGATCAGAGCCTGAAGGTATGGAGGTGCCGTTCCCCTCACAGCTCCGTAGGCAAGCACCATGGTCTTGTAGCGGATGCGAGCTTCAACTGGAAGCCAGTGGAGAGAGCGGAGGAGCGGGGTGACGTGAGAGAACTTGGGAAGGTTGAACACCAGACGGGCTGCGGCGTTCTGGATGAGTTGTAGGGGTTTAATGGCACAGGCAGGGAGCCCAGCCAACAGCGAGAATACGCAGTATAGACCAGTTATTTTGACTACCCAAGGGTTAGGGAATCCAACCTAGAGAATATACAATATAGACCAGTTATTTTGATTACCCAGGGGTTAGGGAATCAAACCAGGAGAATGTATAGACCAGTTATTTTGACTACCCAGTGGTTAGGGAATCCAACCAGGAGAATGTATAGACCAGTTATTTTGACTACCCAGTGGTTAGGGAATCCAACCAGGAGAATGTATAGACCAGTTATTGTGACTACCCAGGGGTTAGGGAATCCAACCAGGAGAATGTATAGACCAGTTATTTTGACTACCCAGGGGTTAGGGAATCCATCCTGGAGAATGTATAGACCAGTTATTTTGACTACCCAGGGGTTAGGGAATCCAACCAGGAGAATGTATAGACCAGTTATTTTGACTACCCAGGGGTTAGGGAATCCAACCAGGAGAATGTATAGACCAGTTATTTTGACTACCCAGGGGTTAGGGAATCCATCCTGGAGAATGTATAGACCAGTTATTTTGACTACCCAGGGGTTAGGGAATCCATCCTGGAGAATGTATAGACCAGTTATTTTGACTACCCAGGGGTTAGGGAATCCAACCAGGAGAATGTATAGACCAGTTATTTTGACTACCCAGGGGTTAGGGAATCCAACCTGGAGATTATACAGTATAACAGTAACAGCACTATCCCTGGCTGTCTCTTCTCCTCTATACGGTCCAGTGATCCAGGCCAGGTAGATACCCCACCCTCGCTATTAAGAATCCTCCATTTGGAACACACCCCTGGGGCCCCCACCTCTCCTCCTTGACCCCTCTTGACCCTGACAGGAAGAGTCCCGCTCGGGTGCATTTTGTGTTTCACCGATCACAATCAGGAGCTCCGGTACGGAGTCAGTCTGAGCCACAGGGTTTTGCAGAACAGAAGCCTTATCTATGTCAGGGAAGATATATCTATGTTCACGCTGCCTGTGATGAGTAGCTTTGTACCTCAAAGGCAGCCCCCATGTTCTTTAGACAGATGTGTGAACATCATACATTGAGGTTCTAGCCCGAGAGAGAACCGGCTCATTAGAGGGAGAGAACTGTGGCCCACGGCCAAGTTTGGCATTTAATCATCCAAGGTGAAATCAAAGTTTGATATTTCTAACTTTTGTGTGGAAGTAGGACAGAGGACAGTCAGATAGGTTTTTAATCGTTTTCTTACCTAGCGAGAATCAATCCATCGGTTTCTTACGTAGGGAGAATCAATCTACCGTTTTCTTACCTAGCGAGAATCAATCCATCGGTTTCTTACGTAGGGAGAATCAATCTACCGTTTTCTTACCTAGCGAGAATCAATCCAACGGTTTCTTACGTAGGGAGAATCAAATCTACCGTTTTATTACCTAGCGAGAATCAATCCATCGGTTTCTTACGTAGGGAGAATCAATCTACCGTTTTCTTACCTAGCGAGAATCAATCCAACGGTTTCTTACGTAGGGAGAATCAATCTACCGTTTTATTACCTAGCGAGAATCAATCCATCGGTTTCTTACGTAGGGAGAATACAACAACTGTTTGGATGTCCTAGTTTGTCATGTTGGCACATTGCTAATGTTAGCATCCAATTGGTTTTCATTATTTCACTAAGCCTCTACAGAAACATACCTAAATAGCTGACACATAAAGATTTTGGAATAGAACTGTTTTACTAACTATTTTAAGTTCAGAGTTGGTTTTCATACTCACATAGTCACATTCCATGGTGCTTGAAGTGGAGGCAGGGATTTTAACCGGCCCAGCATGCATTTGTAGTCTACTTGTGTGCTGCTATATCCCCTTGCTTTAGCTACTGTCATGGAGTTCGCTAAATATTTTCATAAAGAAACTGATGAAACACACAGGTGCAAATGAAGGTGACTTACAAAGATGAGGAGGACCAAGAACAAGAGAGGGAGTGCTGTGATGTAGTGGCCACAACTAAAGAATCATTGTGGAATCTGAAAAAACACATATCCGGAAGGCATGATGGTGTACTTACTACGTGCATATGCTAGCAGAAAGGAATGAGGTGGGTAGCTAGCTAAGTGTGTTATTGTTAACAAAGTGTTTAGAAACGTAAAATCTGATCTCTTAAAGGTTATATTATCTATAAAATAGGCTATAATTGAATTTGGCCCAATAGGCCTGCCATATTGCCTCTTTTTCAAATCTGCTCACATACTCTGGTTCTGAGAATAATACAGTACTGTACTGCGACTTAATTAGGTTGATGTTTAACATACCTTGTGTTTAGCAATCAAACTTTCCTACCCATAGTTTTTATGTTTCAACTCAAGCTTGGACACTTCTCAATTATGACATACGAAACTCAACACCAATTTATATTGATCAGAAAACCATTTGTTAGTCACTGCTCCATCTGTGCGTCAGAGGTGGCATTTGACATGTCCATGAGTCCTAATGATTTGGCCCCCGGTATACTTTCCTGAAGATTTGGAGAACCCATTGTGAAGTTCCATGTCAAAACTATCAGAACCGTGATTTATTTTTCCTGTGTCCTTGATACAATGTCATTCACACGTAGCGGTGGCTAGAGGGCGGTGCCCTTGCTGTCACAGAATATATCACATTTAGGTAAGAACCAGATGCAGACTGTGTCGAAGTAACAAAAGTTTATTACAACAACAGGGGCAGGCAAACGACAGGTCAGGGCAGGCAGAACGGTCAAAACCAGGAAGGACTAGAAAACAGGAGCAAGAAACAGGCAGGAAGCAGGAGACAAAGGGCAGTGAGACAGAGGTTTAACTCTGGACACATGAAAGGTAGGATGTATACGAAGGGTACGGGGCAACAGAAGACGAACATCAGAGGGGCTAATGATTTTGGTAATGGGAAATGGGCCGATAAACCGGGGGGACAGTTTGCTGGATTCCACCCGTAGGGGCAGATCCCGGGTGGAAAGCCATACCTTCTGCCCGAGACTATACCCGGGGAGCCGGGGTCCGGGGACGATCCGCTTGTCGTCAATACCTGGAGGTGGTCTTGAGGAGGGACGACCGGGCTCTCCTCCAGGTAAGATGACAACGGCGGACAAACATCTGGGCAGAAGGTATGCCGACCTCTTCTTCCTGCTCAGGGAAGAGCGGGGACTGATACCCCAGGGAACACTCAAAAGGTGATAGGCCCATGGCAGAGCAGGGAAGGGTGTTGTGGGCGTATTCAACCCACACAAGCTGCTGGCTCCAGGTGGTGGGGTTGGCTGAGACCAGGCAGCGCAGAGTAAATCAAATCAAATCAAATGTTTTTTAGTCACTTGCTCCGAATACAACAGGTGTAGACCTTACAGTGAAATGCTTACTTATGAGCCCCTAACCAACAATGCAGTACAAATAAGAAAAATAAAATTAAAGTAACAAGTAATTAAAGAACTGCAGTAAAATAACAATAGCGAGACTATATACAGGGGGGTACCGGTACAGAGTCAATGTGCGGGGGCACCAAGGAACTTGAAGCTCTCGACCTGTTCCACTACAGCCCCATTGATGAAAATGGGGGCGTGCTCAGTCCTCTTTTTCCTGTAGTCCACTATCATCTCCTTTGTCTTGATCGCGTTGAGGGAGAGGTTGTTGTCCTGGCACCACACGGCCAGGTCTCTGACCTCCTCCATATAGGCTGTCTCGTCGTTGTTGGTGATTAGGCCTACCACTGTTGTGTCATCTGCAAACTTAATGAGGGTGTTGGAGTCGTGCCTGGCCGTGCAGTCATGAGTGAACGGGGAGTACAGGAGGGGACTGAGCACGCACCCCTGGGGAGCTCCAGTGTTGAGGATTAGTGTGGCAGATGTGTTGCTACCTACCCTCACCACCTGGGGGCGGCCCGTCAGGAAGTCCAGGATCCAGTTGCAGAGGGAGGTGTTTAGTCCCAAGATCGTTAGCTTAGTGATGAGCTTTGAGGGTACTATGGTGTTGAACGCTGAGCTGTAGTACATACTCCCCCAAAGGCTGCAGATAGACATTTCGGAATAAGCCACACCAACTTTTTTAAATCAATGGTTCCTGCCAGTTGTTCTCACATAAGTATTCCTTTTGTCCAGGTGGGAAAGGGCAGTGAGGAGTGCAATAGAGATTGCATCATCTGTGAATCTGTTTCGGCAGTATGCAAATTGGAGTGGGTCTAGGGCTTCTGGGATAATGGTGTTGATGTGAGCCATGACCAACCTTTCAAAGCACTTCATGGCTATGGACGTGAGTGCTACAGGTCTGTAGTCATTTAGGCAGGTTGCCTTTGTGTTCTTGGGCACAGGGACTATGGTGGTCTGCTTGAAACATGTTGGTATTACAGACTCAATCAGGGACATGTTAAAAATGTCAGTGAAGACACCTGCCAGTTGTTCAGCACATGCCCGGAGCACACGTCCTGGTATTCCATCTGGCCCGCAGCCTTGTGTATGTTGACCTGTTTAGAGGTCTTACTCACGTCGGCTACGGAGAGCGTGATCACACAGTCGTCTGGAACAGCTGATGCTCTCATGCATGCCTCAGTGTTGCTTGCCTCGAAGCAAGCATAGAGGTGATTTAGCTCGTCTGGTAGGCTCGTGTCACTGGGCAGCTCGCGGCTGTGCTTCCCTTTGTAGTCTGTAATAGTTTGCAAGCCCTGTCACATAAGACGAGCATCAGAGCCAATGTAGTATGATTCAATCTTAGCCCTGTATTGAGGCTTTGCCTGTTTGATGGTTCGTCGCAGGGCATAGCAGGATTTTTTCTTGTAAGCTTCTGGGTTAGAGTCCCGCACCTTGAAAGCGGCATCTCTAACCTGTCGGACGTGGAGCACGTGTTCTTGGGTGGAGCAGGAGAAGACGAGGATGTCATCGAGGTAGACAAAGACGAACCGGTTCAACATGTCGCGGAGAACATCATTAACCAGAGCCTGGAACACAGCAGGGGCATTGGTAAGGCCAAAGGGCATGACCAGGTACTCGTAGTGGCCGCTGGACGTGTTGAAGGCAGTCTTCCACTCGTCCCCCTCCCGTATCCGCACCAGGTGGTAGGTGTTCTGTAGGTCCAGCTTGGAGAACACGGTGGCACCCTGGAGTGGCTCGAAGGCTGAGGAGATGAGAGGTAGCGGGTAGCGGTTCTTCACCGTGATGTCGTTGAGACCTCGGTAGTCAATGCACGGACGGAGGGTTTTGTCCTTCTTCTCCACAAAGAAGAACCCTGTACTGGCGGGGGAGGCAGAAGGACGGATGAACCCGGCAGCTTGGGAGTCCACAATGTAGGTCTCCATATCCTTGGTCTCCGGACCCGACAGAGAGTACAGTCGTACCCGGGGCGGAGTGGTGCATGGGAGAAGATCAATCCCACAGTCATAGGGTCGGTGCGGCGGCAGCGAAGTGGTCCGGGCCTTACTGAACACCTCCCGGAGGTCCTGGTACTCCATGGGAATGGTGGAGAGTTCTGGGGCAACCTCCGAGGCCCCAGGAAGACGTCCCAGAACAGGCTGTGCTGACTTCAGGCAGTGGGTGTGGCAGAACGGGCTCCAGCCCATGATGGCACCGGCAGACCAGTCAATGAGGGGAATGTGCCGCTGGAGCCAGGAGAATCCCAACACCACGGGAACCTGAGGAGACTTTAATGAGCAGGAACTGGATTGCCTCGCTGTGGTTCCCTGACACACATAGGTTGATGGGGGTGGTATTGTGGGTGACCCGGCCTATAGAGCGCCCGTCCAGTGATCTAACGTCCATGGGAATGGAGAGGGGCTGAGTGGGGATATCCAGCTCGGAGGCCAGGGTAGCATCCATAAAGCTCTCATCAACCCCAGAGTCGATGAGTACCCGGAGAGATTTTGACTGGTTCTCCCCACAGCAACATGGCATGAAAAGGAATGCGAGTAAGGTGAGAGGAAAAGTTCTCCGTATGGCCCACCAGAGTACTCGCTCCTACCAGTGAGCCTTGTCTTTTAGTGGACAGGTGGAGACGAATATGACCAGTAATCCCGCAATACAGGCAACTCTTAGTGTGAAGCCTGTATAGACGTTCAGCTGGAGACAGCCTATCTCTGCCTAGTTGCATGGGCTCGGGAAGAGGTGAATCGTCAGTCTTCGGAGGCTCTCATGGAAACTCGGGTAGCCTCTGGTTCTCTCGGCAACGGAGCCGTCGGGGACTTCCAGGATACCTCGGAGGCAAGGTGGAATTGACTCTCTTCTCCTTCCTTCGTTCGTTCCCGTAGTCATCCGTCAATCCAAATGGTCAAGGCAATGAGCGAGTCGAGATCCATCGGTAGTTCCCAGGCTGCAAACAGAGAACACAGGTATAAATACACAGGGGATAATGGGGACGATGGGCAACACCTGGAGGGCGGTGGAGACAATCACAAAGACAGGTGAAACAGATTAGGGTGTGACAGAGGAGGCCTTTGTATAGATTCAAGATGGGCTCTTTAGCATATCTATAAAAAAAATCCATATTGCAATAAATTGCCTGAATGAATTCAATAATGATAAATATAATCATGCATTTACAACATTAATGTCAACCACAGATCTTTTTAACTACCCTTTAAACTACTGCTACTTGTTTGAATGTTGTAGCTATCAATTGTCCCATTAACAATCCCCCACATTAGCACTCTTATTTCATTTCAAACTTCACATTTCTCTAGTATAGGCTACTTATCGTAATGAGCAATATCAGAAAAATGGCCATGATAAGTGGTCGTTATAGTCAGTGTCAATCATTTTCGGTTTATCGTCCCAGCTCTAATCACTGTTCACATGTGATTTTCTCGAGGGCTGATTTCCACGATCTTTCCCGGATCTCTTTTGGTTAGATTTGGAAAATATAATACAATTTTGGGTGGACATCTATGATCTATGCACATCTATATAATCTAATGTTCTGGGTGGGTGTGGTGGCAGGATATTGAAGTCCTCAGCATCTGATTGAGTATGGTAAATAAATCCTAATAGATGGGGTTAAGCCATATGCAATGGGATCCGTAGAGGGTGAACTATTTTTGGCAATATCCTTTAAGGTCCGTCCTTGCCTTATTCATTGGATATCTGTCCCCTGAGTGTGGCTTGCCTTCACTTGGAACACTAAGTCTACAATGCATTCGGGAAGTATTCAGACCCCTTGACTTTTTGCAAAAAAAATTTATGTTACAGCCTTATTCTAAAATGGATTAAATTGTTTTTTACCCTCATCAATCTACACACAATACCCCATAATGGCAAAGAAAAAACTGGATTTTAGAAATCTTTGCAAGTGTATAATAAATAAAAAAACTGAAATATCACATTTACATAAGTATTCAGATCCTTTACTCAGTACTTTGTTGAAGCACCTTTGGCAGCGATTACAGCCTTGAATCTTCTTGGGTATGACACTACAAGCTTGGCACACCTGTATTTGAGGAGTTTATCCCATTCTTCTCTGCAGATCCTCTCAAGCTCTGTCAGGTTAGATGGGGAACGTCGCTGCACAGCTATCTTCAGGTCTCTCCAGAGATGTTCGATTGGGTGTCAAGCTCTGGCTGGGCCACTCAAGGATATTCAGAGTCATTCCTGTTGGAAGGTGAACCTTTGCCCCAGTCTGAGATCCTGAGTGCTCTGGAGCAGGTTATCAAGGATCTCTCTGTACTTTCCTCCATTAATCTTTCCCTCGATCCAGACTAGTCTCCTAGTGCCTGCCTCTGAAAACCATCCCCATAGCGTGATGCTGCCACCCCCATGCTTCACCGTAGGGATGGTGCCAGGTTTCCTCAAGACGTGACGATTGGCATTCTGGTGAAAGAGTCTGAGAGTCCTTTAGGTGCCTTTTAGGTGCCTTTTACCAAACTCCAAGCGGGCTGTCATGTACCTTTTACTGAGGAGTGGCCTCCGTCTGGCCACTCTACCATAAAGGCCTGATTGGTGGAGTGCTGCAGAGGTGGTTGTCCTTCTGGAAGGTTCTCCATAGGTTCTCCATAGAGGAACTCTGGAGCCCTCTCTGACCAAGGTCCTTCTCCCCCGATTGCTCAGTTTGGCTGGGCGGCCAGCTCTAGGAAGAGTCTTGGTGGTTCCAAACTTCTTCCATTTAAGAATGATGGAGGCCACTGTGTTCTTGGGGACCTTCAATGCTGCAGAAATGTTTTGGTACCCTTCCCCAGATCTGTGCCTCGACCCAATCCTGTTTCGGAGTGCTACAATTTCTTCGACCTTATGGCTTGGTTTTTGCTCTGACATGCACTGTCAACTGAGGGACCTTATATAGACAGGTGTGTGCCTTTCCAAATCATGTCCAATCAATTGAATTTACCACAGGTGGATTCCAATCAAGATGTAGAAACTTCTCAAGGATGATCAATGGAAACAGGATGCACCTGAGCTCAATTTCAAGTCTCATAGCAAAGGGTCTGAATACTTAGATGTTTCAGGGAGTTTTTCTCCATAAAATTTCAAACATTTCTAAAAACCTGTTTTCACTTTGTATGTATGTATGTAGATTGATGAGAAAAAAAATATTGAATACATTTTAGAATAAGGCTGTAATGTAACAAGTACGGAAAGTACGGAAAAAAATGTATGAAATTAAATTAAATGTATGCATTCACTACTGTAAGTCTCTCTGGATAAGAGCGTCTGCTAAATGACTAACATGTAAAAAAAAATGTAACAAAATGTTGAAAAAGAGAAGGGGTCTGAATCCTTCCCGAAGGAACTGTAAGTGGGAGTAGAATCTGTGTTTGTCCCAAATGGACCCTATGGGCCCTGGCCAAATGTAATGCACTATATAGGGAATAGTGCACCATTTGGGAGGTAGGCTGTGTTGTATCGGCAAGACTAAATACATGTTGTTCTCTAATTTTCAACAAAACATTTCAGATGGACTACATTTTCATTCATTGGATGGTTTTCTCATCGATCGGGTTCCCAACTATAGAAATCTGGGCATTTGAATTGATAAAGATTGTTTAAAAAACATATTGATGAATTTGTTAAAAAGCTAAGATTTAAAGTGGGCTTCTTTTTTAGAAATAGATATTGCCTCTCTCTAAATAGCAGGAAGCAGATTGTACAGTCAGCTTTCCTGACAGTTCTTGACTATGGTGACACCATTTAAACCTTTGGATGCCGTCTACAATGGCGCCCTTCGTTTTATCACAGGTAACAGTTTTAGTACTCACCGCTGCGCCCTTATCAAAAGGTTGGCTGGTCCTCATTAAAGTCTGACTTTGTTGTTAAAGTATAAAACATGAGATGCCAAACCCATTCACAGCTTTGGTTAACTCTTTTGAGGTTCCTCAGGTCTCCACAAAACTAGATATATCCGGGGTTTTTTTGGGGGTGGGGGGAAATCACTTACAAAATTCATTACATTTGGATTGCCTGGTGCCACTAGGATGTGTGCAATTGTTTTGATTGATTGACTTTAATAACTTGTTTATGATGCCTGTGATGTTTGTGATGTTCTAATGTAATGTACCTGTTATTGTCTCTTGTAGTTTTATATTTTCTTTTACGTCCTCAGGGCACCATTGGAAATGAGACTCTGGTCTCGATTGGGCTCCCCTGAATAGTAAAATAAGAGTTAATAACATGGGGAGAAATAGATAAAGGTGTAAAAAGGAAGAAAGAGGTGTTTATGGGAACAGCCAAGCAGACATGCAGGAGCCTACATGGACCTGGGAGGAGGTCACTACTAATCCTCTCCCTTTAATACAGTTCAGGATAACTTTCATGAAATGTACAACTTGTAGTGTATTTGAGGTTTAAAAAGGCTTCTGAAGTCTGTAATTTCCACTTTGAAATTTCACACTTGATTTTCCCTTACGAAAAATGTATTAACCCCTACAAAAATGTCCATTAATTATAATCTACATAATAATTCACATTACCTGTTAATGGAAGGATTATTTTCCTCCTTTAGCAAACTGGCTCGAACTGGGGTCTTGAGGCACTAACACAGTGCCATAAACATTTTTGGCAAGCTTAGGCATTAGAGCATGCCACCTTTAAATTACAAGCTCGGCCCATAACACTTTATATTGACTTTATATTACAATCAGAAGACAGAGAAACAGGAGGTGGCTGGGTGATTGACAGGTTAGGATCATCAGCGGCTCATCCTCTAAATTGCTGAAGGGAGGAGAGACACAATTGTTTTGGCTCAGAAAGAGACATGGGTCAAATGAAGAGGCACTTTGGAGAGCAACAATAATGGCCACCACATTGTAAATGGTCCTTACACAAAGTGTTGTAAACTGCCAAGATGGTCGGTTCCGCCCAATAGGGCGGGTGGCAGATTTTTTGAGCCAGCCCCCCTGGCGTCCACTACCACTGAGTGTGGCCACTGCTCTGAGTCTAGCGCTGAGTGACCTTTTTGCTCTTCCCGCCCCAGGGGCAATGTTTTTGTGGAGCACTATTGAGCGAAGTCGGAACGATAAAGTAGCATTCAGAAAATACAAGCAGCGGGGGAAATCTCTGAGCTTGAGAGAGGTTCTCTCGCTCGGTGGGCCCAAGAGGTACATTTTTCTCCCACTGCACTGTGACTCAATCAATAACAAATGATTTGCTTGATCATTTTGAGAAATTTCTGGGAGAAATGTACTTCAAATGTTTTTCTGTGTGAAGCCAGCACACACGCACTTTAATTGAGGATGCTTTTTGACCTTTGGACTTTGACTGAAAAGCAGGGGTAAAAAAACTCAGACGCCTACCTCATGTCCTGTTAGTTTGCAAGGCAGCTGACCACACACGTATAAAGCTTGTCCTCGCAAAAATACACATGCCCTTCAACAGTCTTTGGTGTAGGAGGGGAGGGGACTGGAGGAGAAGAACAATTTGTTCATTTACAGACAGGCAGAATAGAAAACTGACAAATAATACTTGACTGATTGATCGTACAGTTTAAAAAGTACAAAGAAATCCCACAGGATAACACATGAAACTGTTAAATGTGGTTATTTCCAATGTGGTGAAGCTTAACAACAGCACAGCTCATTGTTCTGTACCACCATCTTCCTTAAAGCAACAATCATGGACCTGGAGAAATGTAACCACTCTCAAATTCATAGACAGAGCTATGAATGCAAGGACTAACCATATCAAAATTATAGTTGTAACCATGTTTTGAGGCTGTATAGTGTTTGTTGACATTTACTATTATGTAAAGAAGAATTTGTTCTTGACTGACCTGCCTAGTAAAATAAGGTTAAATAAAATAAAATAAAAAAGACTGTTTACAAACATTGAAATACAACATGCTTATATTTTGGGTTCTGTTAACACTGTTAAACTCGAGACATTTAGAAGTTACATTCTTCAACAATTGATGCCAACATATCATTCATTTATGAGTTCCAAAAATGGATGTAACAACTGCTTATTTCCCCTTTAAGAGTTCCTTTTCTTGACACATTCTGACTTGAGATCAGCACCATGGCTCCTGTCCCTGTAGTAGAATGACTAGAAAGCATCTGGATGAAGCATTACTCCCAACTGATAACACACTAATTCATTTGATGCACTTCCACAGGAGTTGAGGTGAATGAGGAAACCAGATAGATGGGTCCAGAGCAGTACTGTCAGGCACTGCGGGCTAGGGCCATTTTAACAGCCTGATTCCAATGTTGCTCAAGCCGTGAGAGATTGACCCTCTTGGCCACGCCTGACATTAGCGAAGCGCACCGTTTCCATTCATTCCAAGCCTTGTTGGACCAAAGATATTCTACAGCGCGTGAGAGGATTTATCTAACCAGATGCGTGCCAGCCACTAATGCTTCTTGGCATATGCTGTTTCTTAAGGCTACGTCCCAAATGGCATAGGGCTCTGGTCAAAAGTAGTGCACTACACAGGGAATAGGGTGTCATTTTGGATGCATTCACTGGTGCTCCTCAGAGTAATTCTAAAAAGGAAGTGTTTTTAAATAGACATGAGGCTGAACCACAGGGCTTTTTAATCCTCCACCTCCCTCTTGTAGGTGAGCCATGATGATACGCTGTCCTTTGACCCTGGCAGCCTGTTTTGGCGGCTGGGAGTGAGACGGGATAGCTGGGAAAGGTATGATAAGGAATTTAAAGTGAATTTGAGACGTCCAGAGTACACCCCAACAAATATGGCAGAGAGCAATGAAATAAACGTTTCGAGAAGGGCACCTTTTTATAATGATATTTACCATAGCGTCTCTTGTACTAACTCATCACTGGTGTAAGCCTATTTCAGCCATGTTGGACTTTAGTGCAATGTCTCCAGTTTACCCTGTTCCCCCGGTAACCCAGTCTTTGGTTGCTGTGGTGATCCATCAGATCAGACCGCCCCTGTCAGAGGTAGCTCCTTTTTTTGGATCCTTCTTCAGGAACTGGGCAAACTCTCTCTCGCTCTCTCTCTCTCTCTGAGGAGATGAAACTTTTGAGCTTTCTCTAGGGAAAGTCTGTTGGAAGTCCTGCTGTAGTAAGCTGAACGTGTCAGTCAGACTTTAGTTGAAGGACACAAAAGGATATTTTTCCCTTCAGCCACTCAGAAATATACGTTTGACTACTGTAGTCAGCTAGCCTCTGCTGAAAGGAAAGAGAGCCTCCGAGGCAACTTCCACTATTGGACGTTAACAAGGCGGCACTCCATCTTAACCCCTCCTCCACATTTACTAGATTGGTTTAACAGTGCAGAAGAGAACCTCCCCCTACAGGTTGTTTCTTCTTGTCAAGACCAGTATGTAGGGCATCTAGTTTCAGGCGTTTCTTCTTGTCAAGACCAGTATGTAGGGCATCTAGTTTCAGGCGTTTCTTCTTGTCAAGACCAGTATGTAGGGCATCTAGTTTCAGGCGTTTCTTCTTGTCAAGACCAGTATGTAGGGCATCTAGTTTCAGGCGTTTCTTCTTGTCAAGACCAGTATGTAGGGCATCTAGTTTCAGGCGTTTCTTCTTGTCAAGACCAGTATGTAGGGCATCTAGTTTCAGGTGTTTCTTCTTGTCAAGACCAGTATGTAGGGCATCTAGTTTCAGGTGTTTCTTCTTGTCAAGACCAGTATGTAGGGCATCTAGTTTCAGGCGTTTCTTCTACGCCTGCTACGTTAGGTTAGTAGTGGACAAACAGCACTGAAGACATCACAGGCTTCAAATGTAATCTGTCACACAGATAGAATTTCAAAGACCGCTGTCTATTTATCCTCACTACTTTTTCCATGGCCGTCTTTCTGCAATTCATTTATATCTGATTTCAAGCAATACTGTGTTTCCTCTCTAAATAGCATTGCTTTACATGACCAGTTTATGGAGTAAAAAAACATGGTAACACTTTGCCTTAATCTGTCCCCATACCTGTATGTTACTACACAGTAATAACTGTAGTAGCGTTGTATTAACATGTACTTACATAGTAACCACTTAGTAACTACAAGTGTTACCAAATACATTCTGCTACATGTTCTCCTTGTGTCTGACAGCTGTACTGTCCTACTAACGACAGTATCAGGTATAAACGTTGTTCTGTGTCTAGCTACATTCACAACACTCTCAGCATGTAAATATACCCTTTTCACTCCAGCACCTTCGTATCCCCTCCCTCCTCAGACAATTGTGCTATTCACTCCATTCACAGCCAAACACACTGCCTGAACCGTGAATTTCTCTTGTTATACCTGCGTCCCAAATAGCACACTATGCCCTATATAGTGCACTACTTTTGACCGGGGACCATAGGGTACTATATAAGGAATAGGTTTCCATTTGGGACGCAGGTATAGAAGTCCCTTTAGCACAGTGCTGGAGTGACTCTTGTTGGAGGGTCTATCACTGAGCTCTAGGTCCACTCCATCTGAGTGGCTATCAACACCAATGAGACATTCGACAGGGAAGTGGAGGGGCCCCCATCTGTATCCATGTCTATTACACAGCTGGACTGCGTGCCAAATGACACCCTATTCATATATACAGTGCACTAGCTTTGACCAGGGGCCCATAGGGTGCACTATATAGTAGAATAGAGTGCCATTCAGGACGCAGAACTTGTCTTCCCTCTTCTCCTGGCACTCCAGAACAGATCACTATAGCAGCTCCTCCTCGCGCTGTCTAGCGACTATCTTGCTATCTCACAGTCTTGTGTCCTCCTGCCCGCTTCTCATTAGTGATTTGTAATGAGAGTGTGTGTTGCTCTCAGAGGCACTGACTCCGGTTAGCTTTTGCTTCGCCTCCCATGGATCTCTCAACCCCTCAATGTAGCATCCAGCTAATTGGATGGTGTAGATGTCAAACCGCTATTGCACTTTCTAAGCTCATTGTTTGAGGTGTCGTGTGCTTTTTGTAATATATAAATGTTTTTACCATTATCAACGTTCAGTGAGGGTGGGACTTCTCCTCCTATTTTCTACATTTCTAAGTCTTCTTTCCCTTTTAGTAAACAGACCATTGTTATGTTACTGACTGGACAGTTTTAGAGTGAGTGATATACCACAGGATATCTGTGGCACTGGAGAAGCCCTGCACTGACACCATCTGTGCCATGCTCGGCCTAGCCAAGCGAGCCAAAGATCACATGAGCCACCAACGTCACTCCCCACTCCTTAACTACAGGAGCTAGCCAGACAGAGAGACAGACATCGAGAGAGATAGACAGACAGGTAGACAGAGAGAGGGGGACAGACAGCCAGCCTGCCAGAGAGACAGACAGACAGGTGGACAGAGAGAGAGGAACAGACAGCCAGCCAGCCAGCCAGAGAGACAGACAGGCAGACAGGCAGAGGCAGACATACAGACATAACATTACAGCATCACACCTCAGACTCCCGAGAGTCCTGAGAGAGAAAAGAGAAAATAAATACATTTGCGATCAGCTCATAGTAAATGTTAAGAGATGATGTCACTAGCCATCAGGAAAAAGCCTCGTTGTCTCCACAGCTCTGGCTTAATCGCTCACGGCAGATCTGAGGCTCCCTCGGCTGAGCATGTCAGAGTCGCTGCCTTGATCTGTCCCACGATGCATCGTTTGTTCGTGACTGTCGACATGCCGCTGCCCTGATGTCTGTCCAGAACCCTGGTGCGGCAGGCTGAGTGGATCTAATGGATCTGCTGAGAGACAGTAGGGAAATAAGTATGATGTGGTTAGTCCATAGCACGCAAAGAAGCAGAGCAATAATGTCGGCCATTTTGTACCTTACAGTAGGGGTTCCCAAGCTTTTCCCCCCAGGGACCCCTATTTCACATATCTCACAGTTGGTACATTTCATGCCACCTCTCAAATCAAGTAAGGCCCAACGAGCCACCCGGGAAACTGTGAGGGGTTGGGAACCACTGCCGTTGAGAGACTGAGTCCACTATCTCCCCCTTGTTGCATAATGCACTCCAGTCATTCATTTGGTATCAACAGTGACCACAAGTCTGAGGTGGTTCAACAGAATAGCACCCCAGCATTACAGATCCTCTGTCTACAAACCAAGCTGTACAACTACCACTATCTCATTTTGGGTATACTTGATATCACTACACTATCAAGCATGGAATATACCTGACCCATGCTGTCTAAACGGTTCCACATGGTAATCCTCTCTTTACCACACTGTTCAACTACGTTTTGTTTTCTGGATGCATTCCAATATCACTGTACTGTTGTTGATGGAATAACCCTGACCTGTGTACTGTAAACCTCTGAGCCCACGGCTGAGGAGATATAATACGTGGTGGGCCTCTTTATGGACCCTGATGTATAACATCACTCGGGAGAAACCAGTGACTTTGACAACCCTGGGCGTTGTTGCCACGTGTGTGTGAGGGGGTGGGGATGGTGGTGTGGTGGACAGGGGTGAAAGGTGGCGTCTCCTGCCCAGCAACGGTAGTGGTATTCTGGGACACCCCTGCCATGGCCCTCAGGGTCTCACTCCCACACACCCAGGATGCAATGTGTTTGGACTGTGGGTTCCAACCCACCCTAATGCCCATCGACAGCCAGTGTGGGCCATCACACAGAGGCCAAGGCTGCACCCTAAATGGCACCCTATTCCCTATATAGTGCACAACTTCCTTATATAGTGCGCTACATAGGGATCTGGTCAAAAGTAGTGCACTATGTAGGGAATAGGGTGTCATTTGGGACTCAACTCAACTGTAGCGTCAGTGGACATTGGCCAGCTCATAGAGTGGATTCAGGTGTTACAGGAGTATAAAGGGGTTTGCATACATAGGTTCGCTTAAAAATCGAGAAAAAACTATCAATATTACTGTTTGTCCCTCTTTAGATGCCATAGCTAGTACACTTTCTCAAAATAGTCCAAATTAATCTAAGATGGCTCAAGAAATCTGTAATTAATTTAGACGTTTTTGCCAAGGTCATAGTCGCGCAATTTTACATCTAACTGCAAACACCTCATTGAAGAATCCCTACTGTTGACCAATCACAGACTTAGGGGCATAGACTTTGGCTACTGAACTTCGACGAGATTCAATAAAAAAAATGGTGTGCTCGACCAGCTGAAAAAACCCCTGTCGAACACTGCCAAACACCAAATTGAACAAAAACGTCATAACACGTGTCATAATATATAATGCATTCGGAAAGTATTCAAAACACTTCAGTTTTCCAAATGTTATTACGTTACAGCCTTATTATTAAATGATCTCTCTCTCTGTCTCTCTCTCTCTCTCTGTCTCTCTCTCTGTCTCTCTCTCTGTGAAGGTAAGCATGTGTTCTCTCTTGTTCAGTACCTCAGATTGGTTAGGATATTCTTGGCCATAACTTAGAGAGACTAAATGAAAGAGAGAGAGAGACAAACTGAGCTATTTCCTTCCCTGGCAGTCTGTGATGTGTATGTTTCACAAGAAGTCTCTGAGAAGACTTGGCTTATAAGGTCAAAAATCCAGCAACTCAGTATTTATAGCCTTGCCCCATCTAGAGTTAACGACAAGAATGGACAAATCCAAGGACTGGATTCTTTCCGAGAAGCCCAGAATTCCTTTTGTAAGTTATCATGGGTAAAACAACTCTATGAGCAGATTTTTTCAGATGCGGTTTCGCAGTGTGACTGTGAATACATCCCCCTCATCCCCAATTCCTCTTCCCCCTTAATTATCTCAATATCCTCATCCCCCCATTCCTCACCCCTTCCCCCTGTCTACATATTATCTAAGCCTGTAGCTGGGACTGTGGCTGTATACTGTCCTCCTGCCTACATATTATCCAAGCCTGTAGCTGGGACTGTGGCCGTGTACTGGTCCTCCTGCCTACATATTATCCAAGCCTGTAGCTGGGACTGTGGCCGTATACTGTTCCTCCTGCCTACATATTATCCAAGCCTGTAGCTGGGACTGTGGCTGTATACTGTCCTCCTGCCTACATATTATCCAAGCCTGTAGCTGGGACTGTGGCCGTGTACTGGTCCTCCTGCCTACATATTATCCAAGCCTGTAGCTGGGACTGTGGCAGTATACTGTCCTCCTGCCTACATATTATCCAAGCCTGTAGCTGGGACTGTGGCTGTATACTGTCCTCCTGCCTACATATTATCCAAGCCTGTAGCTGGGACTGTAGCTGTATACTGATCCTCCTGCCTACATATTATCCAAGCCTGTAGCTGGGACTGTGGCTGTATAGTGTTCCTCCTGTCTACATTTTATCCAAGCCTGTAGCTGGGACTGTGGCTGTATACTGTTCCTCCTGTCTACATATTATCCAAGCCTGTAGCTGGGACTGTGGCTGTATAGTGTTCCTCCTGTCTACATATTATCCAAGCCTGTAGCTGGGACTGTGGCTGTATAGTGTTCCTCCTGCCTACATATTATCCAAGCCTGTAGCTGGGACTGTGGCTGTATGGTGTTCCTCCTGCCTACATATTATCCAAGCCTGTAGCTGGGACTGTGGCTGTATACTGTCCTCCTGCCTACATATTATCCAAGCCTGTAGCTGGGACTGTGGCTGTATAGTGTTCCTCCTGTCTACATATTATCCAAGCCTGTAGCTGGGACTGTGGCTGTATACTGTTCTCCTGCCTACATATTATCCAAGCCTGTAGCTGGGACTGTGGCTGTATAGTGTTCCTCCTGCCTACATATTATCCAAGCCTGTAGCTGGGACTGTGGCTGTATAGTGTTCCTCCTGCCTACATATTATCCAAGCCTGTAGCTGGGACTGTGGCTGTATAGTGTTCCTCCTGTCTACATATTATCCAAGCCTGTAGCTGGGACTGTGGCTGTATAGTGTTCCTCCTGTCTACATATTATCCAAGCCTGTAGCTGGGACTGTGGCTGTATACTGTCCTCCTGCCTACATATTATCCAAGCCTGTAGCTGGGACTGTGGCTGTATACTGTTCCTTCTGCCTACATATTATCCAAGCCTGTAGCTGGGACTGTGGCTGTATACTGTTCCTCCTTCCTACATATTATCCAAGCCTGTAGCTGGGACTGTGGCTGTATAGTCTTCCTCCTGTCTACATATTATCCAAGCCTGTAGCTGGGACTGTGGCTGTATAGTGTTCCTCCTGTCTACATATTATCCAAGCCTGTAGCTGGGACTGTGGCTGTATAGTGTTCCTCCTGTCTACATATTATCCAAGCCTGTAGCTGGGACTGTGGCTGTATAGTGTTCCTCCTGCCTACATATTATCCAAGCCTGTAGCTGGGACTGTGGCTGTATAGTGTTCCTCCTGCCTACATATTATCCAAGCCTGTAGCTGGGACTGTGGCTGTATAGTGTTCCTCCTGTCTACATATTATCCAAGCCTGTAGCTGGGACTGTGGCTGTATAGTGTTCCTCCTGTCTACATATTATCCAAGCCTGTAGCTGGGACTGTGGCTGTATACTGTCCTCCTGCCTACATATTATCCAAGCCTGTAGCTGGGACTGTGGCTGTATACTGTTCCTTCTGCCTACATATTATCCAAGCCTGTAGCTGGGACTGTGGCTGTATACTGTTCCTCCTTCCTACATATTATCCAAGCCTGTAGCTGGGACTGTGGCTGTATAGTCTTCCTCCTGTCTACATATTATCCAAGCCTGTAGCTGGGACTGTGGCTGTATAGTGTTCCTCCTGTCTACATATTATCCAAGCCTGTAGCTGGGACTGTGGCTGTATAGTGTTCCTCCTGTCTACATATTATCCAAGCCTGTAGCTGGGACTGTGGCTGTATAGTCTTCCTCCTGTCTACATATTATCCAAGCCTGTAGCTGGGACTGTGGCTGTATAGTGTTCCTCCTGTCTACATATTATCCAAGCCTGTAGCTGGGACTGTGGCTGTATAGTGTTCCTCCTGCCTACATATTATCCAAGCCTGTAGCTGGGACTGTGGCTGTATGGTGTTCCTCCTGCCTACATATTATCCAAGCCTGTAGCTGGGACTGTGGCTGTATACTGTCCTCCTGCCTACATATTATCCAAGCCTGTAGCTGGGACTGTGGCTGTATAGTGTTCCTCCTGTCTACATATTATCCAAGCCTGTAGCTGGGACTGTGGCTGTATACTGTTCTCCTGCCTACATATTATCCAAGCCTGTAGCTGGGACTGTGGCTGTATAGTGTTCCTCCTGCCTACATATTATCCAAGCCTGTAGCTGGGACTGTGGCTGTATAGTGTTCCTCCTGCCTACATATTATCCAAGCCTGTAGCTGGGACTGTGGCTGTATAGTGTTCCTCCTGTCTACATATTATCCAAGCCTGTAGCTGGGACTGTGGCTGTATAGTGTTCCTCCTGTCTACATATTATCCAAGCCTGTAGCTGGGACTGTGGCTGTATACTGTCCTCCTGCCTACATATTATCCAAGCCTGTAGCTGGGACTGTGGCTGTATACTGTTCCTTCTGCCTACATATTATCCAAGCCTGTAGCTGGGACTGTGGCTGTATAGTGTTCCTCCTGCGTACATATTATCCAAGCCTGTAGCTGGGACTATGGCTGTATAGTGTTCCTCCTGCCTACATATTATCCAAGCCTGTAGCTGGGACTGTGGCTGTATAGTGTTCCTCCTGTCTACATATTATCCAAGCCTGTAGCTGGGACTGTGGCTGTATAGTGTTCCTCCTGTCTACATTTTATCCAAGCCTGTAGCTGGGACTGTGGCTGTATACTGTCCTCCTGCCTACATAGTGTCATCAGGGAGGTTTCAACCTGTCAGGATAGGAATGGAAGGTCTCTGGCCCCACGAGAATCACTAGCGCCCAAGCAAAGGTCACGTTTTATAGTCCTCTCTCCTAACCCTTCCAAATAGAGGTGATTATGGCCTGTGGAGTCCAATGACACGGTGAACTACCACAGTGGCATTGTGTTACACTTAACCCAGTGCTCTCATAATAGGGGGATTGTGTAAAGATGCATCTGCAAAAATCAACTAGTATTCTGAGGACTAAGATGTCTTATTTTAAATAAATTTAACATGTTCACCCCAAACTGTCATTACTGAAATGCATCCAGATTAAATTCTCAGGTCATTTTATACAATTTTACTTTAGAAAACCTAACCTATTTGAATGAAACACAAAATATGTTGCTGTAGTTTGTCCGTAAATCATAAAATTGTATACTAGTTTACGTTAAATTATAATCTTTATTACGTACAAACACAGTGTCTGTGGACATGTCTCATTACCGTAACACTTTTTCAAGTTCCTGTAAAAACTCCAATCAATTTTTAAATAAACTTTTATTCACCCATGATGCATCATCTAGAGGAGAAGTAGAGGTTTAGATAATTTGTTCGCTTCAATGCCTTCAAAATGAGGTTCTGATTCTCCAACACTCCCTTTACCCCACTTGGCCTTCTCATTACCGAAACGACTAAAAAGCTCAAATTGGGGAAAAAGTCAAATTGAATTGTATTATAATTTTATAATTTAATTTAAAATATTTTTAATTTCAGTGTAATGTTTAAATCAGGCCTTTTCATTAGGGGAGCAATGTTAAAAAATATTAGAACTTGATTTGTTTAACTTTTTTGGACTGTTTTGGTATTTTGTGGCAATTGTAGTAAAATGCGTCAAATCGGATGAAAAAACATCATAATAATTATGAAATAGCTAAATACAGATCCTAATCTCAGTGATCCAAGAGGAAAGTTTGTGAAAATGACACTTGAGAATTTGTTGGTCAAATGTTGTTGGTCAAATGACCCAATAGCAACGCTGCACCGTTTGTCACTGTGACAAGGCCATTACAGCCCCGGTTTGTCACCCTCCGGCCGTACATCCTATCCAACTCCAACCAGGAGTCATAGAGTTGCTCATTGATATATCCTGGCATCGGCAGTGCCACAGCCCCAGCCCCGTGGAGACGAGTGAGCAGGAGACCATTGTTGACACATCGTTGACTTCTTAACAGTATTATGTAAGTCGCTCTGGATAAGAGCATCTGCTAAATGACGTAAATGTAAATGTAAATATATAGTATTATATTATTATATTATAATAATCGAATATATTATTATTTATTATATTATTATTTTATTATATTTTATTATGTTAGTTATTATATTATATTAATTACTAATTATATGAATTATTATATTAGTATTATATTATAGTATTATATTCTTAACAGAATTATAGCCTTGGTTTGTATATCATTGAGAGAGGAGGGATTAGGCCTACACTAAAGGGGGTTGTTAAATGATGACTTCAAGGAGTCCAAGGGAACTTTCTCCTCCCTCACTGCGTTCTAATGGCAAACGGTGCCAACCTACACAGGAAACCGTTCTCAGAAAGGGGGATGCTTCTTTTCAATAGTTAACGGTTTCATTCTGGGAATCCTTGTCTGCTGGCCAACTTCTATATTTTCCCTATGGCTTGGCACCGACTTCAGTCGGCACTGTTTTATAACAGTGTTTTTTATATGTATTAAACAGGGAAGACGAATCAATAGCCATTAAACCAGAGGGCAAGTGTTTAAGTGCTCGGGGAAATGTTAACACTACACGCTTAGAATGACTCAAAGTGGCTCGGTGTGTACTCTTCAGTCTAGTCAAACGCAACCCTGAACAGGGTCAAAGTCTCACTAAACGCTGAGGATAATGCAGGAACATGACATGTAGCTATTACCTCTTAAACACGTACGGACGCATTGTCTCGCTGTAAATGAGGGAGAAGGGGGGATGAGCTGTCACCCAGAATAAACCAGAAGACCAAGATGATTACCCATCAATGGGATCACTTTTTATTTGAGACCGATGCTGTCAGCTGCACTCCGCCCCGTAATGATGAAGTAATGTATTCCACAGTGAGAGGATGGGAGAGGAGCGAGTCAGGAAAGCTGAACTCGTTCCTTGTGTTCCTGGATGACCTGTGTGTGTGTGTGTGTGTGTGTGTGTGTGTGTGTGTGTGTGTGTGTTTGCTGTTTCCCAGAGCTCCTCAGTCTCACCTAATTGTGCAGTCAGGCCCACCCCAGGGCATGTGATGAGAATGGAGCACCCTCTCACTTGTGGAAACTGGAGGTGATCTGTCAGAACAGGTAGAACACACACACACACACACACACACATTTTGACCCCATCTCTGAAAGACTCTACAATGTCCACAAGCCGTGTAAGACGTGTAATAATGATGTTATTTTCCACAAGGAAGATCATCCAAAACTATAGCCTGATGATCTTGTGAACTTCCCAATACCTTTCTGATGCATTTCAGTCACTTCAAACCATATTTCCTTCAGATTGAAATACCGTCCGACTGATTTCTAATAGACTGTCATAGCCTCAATTAAAAAGAACGTTGGCCGTTGATTGGCCGTTTCTTTACATGCTGGAGTTTTTTGATACCAAAAAAGTTTGGGAACCCCCACCTGTCCTATGTGACTTTGACTGTGCCACATTTGACCTTGACCTACATTTTCATATAATTGAATACATTTTACATCACTGTAAAATGGAGCTTGATGATTCGAAAGGCAGCTTTGTGATATTATAGAGTTTTTGCTCTGATGGTTTTGAAGCATTGAGAGTGATCACAGAGGTATGCATTGGTATGCTGTGTGACTGTGACAGAAATAATTTCCTAATGGATACAAATAAAGGCATCATCATCTTCGTCACCATCATCATTACTTCTGTAACTGTAAAAGCCTTGGTTTCATGCATTTTAACATTAGACACCTACTCCCTAAGTTTGTTTTACTCACTGCTTTAGCACACTCTGCCAACCCGGATGTCTTAGCCGTGTCTGAATCCTGGCTTAGGAAAACCACCAAAAACCCTGAAATCTCCATCGCTAACTATAACATTTTCCGCCAAGATAGAACTGCTAAAGGGGGCGGTGTTGCAATCTACTGCAAAGATAGCCTGCAGAGTTCTGTATTACTATCCAAGTCTGTACCCAAACAATTCGAGCTTCTACTTCTAAAAATTCACCGTTCCAGAAACAAGTCTCTCACTGTTGCCGCTTGCTATAGACCTCCCTCTGCCCCCAGCTGTGCCCTCGATACCATATGTGAATTGATTGCCCCCCATCTATCTTCTGAGCTCGTGCTACTAGGGGACCTAAACTGGGACATGCTTAACACCCCGGCCATCCTACAATCTAAGCTTGATGTCCTCAATCTCACACAAATTATCAATGAACCTACCAGATACAACCCCAAATCCGTAAACACATAGATGTCATCCTAACTCGCCCTCATAGATGTCATCCTAACTCATAGATGTCATCCTAACAAACTCGCCATCCAAATACACCTCTGCTGTTTTCAATCAAGATCTCAGCGATCACTGCCTCATTGCCTGCATCCGTAATGGGTCTGCGACCAAACGACCACCCCTCATCACTGTCAAACGCTCCCTAAAACACTTCTGCGAGCAGGCCTTTCTAATCGACCTGGCCGGGGTATCCTGGAATGACATTGACCTCATCCCATCAGTAGATGATGCCTGGCTGTTCTTTAAAAGTGCCTTCCTCACCATCTTAAATAAGCATGCTCCACTAAAAAAATGTAGAACTAGGAACAGATATAGTCCATGGTTCACTCCAGACCTGTCTGCCCTTGACCAGCACAAAAACATCCTGTGGCATTCTGCATTTGCATCAAATAGCCCCTGTGATATGCAACTTTTCAGGGAAGTTAGGAACAAATATACACAGGCAGTTAGAAAAGCTAAGGCTAGCTTTTTCAAACAGAAATTTGCATCCTGTAGTACTAACTCAAAAAAGTTCTGGGACACTGTAAAGTCCATGGAGAATAAGAGCACCTCCTCCCAGCTGTCCACTGCTCTGAGGATAGGAAACACTGTTACCACCGATAAATCCACTATAAGTGAGAATTTCAATAAGCATTTCTCTTCGGTTGGCCATGCTTTCCACCTGGCTACCCCTACCCCGGTCAACTGCCCGGCACCCTCCACAGAAACCCGCCCAAGCCCCCACCATTTCTCCTTCACCCAAATCCAGATAGCTGATGTTCTGAAAGAGCTGCAAAATCTGGACCCCTACAAATCAGCCGGGCTAAACAATCTGGACACTCTCTTTCTAAAATTATCTGCCGAAATTGTTGCAACCCCTATTACTAGCCTGTTCAAGCTCTCTTTCGTATCGTCTTAGTTTCCCAAAGATTGGAAAGCTCCCTCTGTCATCCTCCTCTTCAAAGGGGGTGACACTCTAAACCCAAACTGCTACAGACCTATATCTATCCTACCCTGTCTTTCTAAGGTCTTCGAAAGCCAAGTCAACAAACAGATTACCGACCATTTCGAATCCCACCGTACCTTCTCCGCTATGCAATCTGGTTTCAGAGGTGGTCATGGGTGCACCCCAACCACGCTCAAGGTCCTAAACGACATCATAACCACCATCGATAAGAGACATTACTGTGCAGCCATATTCATCGACCTGGCCAAGGCTTTTGACTCTGTCAATCATCACATTCTTATTGGCAGACTCGACAGCCTTGGTTTCTCAAATGATTGCCTCGCCTGGTTTACCAACTACTTCTCTGATAGAGTTCAGTGTGTCAAATCGGAGGGCCTGTCCGGACCTCTGGCAGCCTCTATGGGTGTGCCACAGGGTTCAATTCTCGGGCCGACTCTCTTCTCTGTATACATCAATGATGTTGCTCTTGCTGCTGATGATTCTCTGATCCACCTCTACGCAGACGACACCATTCTGAATACTTCTGGCCCCTCTTTGGACACTGTGTTAACTAACCTCCAGACGAGCTTCATTGCCATTACAACTCTCCTTCCGTGGCCTCCAACTGCTCTTAAACACAAGTAAAACTAAATGCATGCTATTCAATCGATCACTGCCCGCACCTGCTCGCCCGTCCAGCATCACTACTCTGGACGGCTCTGACTTAGAATACGTGGACAACTACAAATACCTGGGTGTCTGGTTAGACTGTAAACTCTCTTTCCAGACTCACATTAAGCATCTCCAATCCAAAATTAAATCTAGAATCGGCTTCCTATATCGCAACAAAGCATCCTTCACTCATGCTGCCAAACATACCCTCGTAAAACTGACCATCCTACCGATCCTCGACTTCGGTGATGTCATCTATAAAATAGCCTCCAACACTCTACTCAACAAACTGGATGCAGTCTATCACAGTGCCATCCGTTTGTCACCAAAACCCCATACCCTTATTACCCCAGGCCTCCACCCCACCCATCCTCTGAGCCTTAGTACTCCAGACCTCCACCCCCCTGACCCTTAGTACTCCAGACCTCCTCCCACCCCCCTCTGAGCCTTAGTACTCCAGACCTCCCCCCACCCGCCTCTGAGCCTTAGTACTCCAGACCTCCCCCCACTCGCCCTCTGAACCTTAGTACTCCAGACCTCCCCCCACCCCCCTCTGAACCTTAGTACCCCAGGATCCACCCCACCCCCCTCTGACCCTTAGTACCCCAGGCCTCCACCCCACCCCCCTCTGACCCTTAGTACTCCAGACCTCCACTCCCCCCTGACCCTTGGTACTCCAGACCTCCTAATCCCCCCCCCCCTCTGACCCTTAGTACCCCAGGCCTCCACCCCACCCCCCTCTGACCCTTAGTACCCCAGGCCTCCACCCCACCCCCCTCTGACCCTTAGTACCCCAGGCCTCCACCCCACCCATCCTCTGACCCTTAGTACCCCAGGCCTCCACCCCACCCATCCTCTGATCCTTAGTACCCCAGGCCTCCACCCCACCCATCCTCTGACTCTCCTCTGGACTTCTCCCCTTTTATGGAAGGAACAGTGTGAACAGTCCAATCCATGTGCGTCTCCCAACCCACCTCCCTCTCTCCCCATATCCCCTTTCCCCCCCATGTAATCCCCCCTATTCGGCCCCCCCTATTCGGTCCCCCGCCCAGTGCTGTAAGACAAGACGTGTGGCAAGTTTCGCTGCAAGTCTGGCTGGCACTGATCCCCTGGCACACCTCCTTTTCTCCTCTCCTCCTCTCCCACACTAAAGAAGAAGTGTTTCACCCTGTTTTTATGAGACAGCATGCATCTCTCTGCCTCTCACTTTCCGTCTGTACCACAAGAAACCCAGGGAAGGCGTTTGGTGGGCTGTATCATCCAATTCTCACAGCATGGCTGTATTTATTCATAGACTTCTTCAGTTGTTGTGTCCTTAATGGGTTTATTTTCCTCTCACACTGAGGGAGCGTGGAGGTGGTTTTGTTATTTCAAGCGTCAATATTTTTAGATGTGAAGTGAAAACTCCATGTGAAGGTGGAAAATGGCAAGCCTGAGAGGTCAGATATTGACCATTTGTCACCAGCCAGCAGCAGTAAATTAAGCTTTAAAAACAGAAATAGCCACGTTTGACTGCCAAGTAATCTCCAGCCAATCTACTGGAAGACTGGGCCCAGGGTGGTGCTGTCCGGGTCACCAGGCAGCTCCAGGCTCTCCATATCTTACAGGGTCTCCTTCATCCAACACCTGTCACAGGCTGCCATGAGCCCTGCCTGCACACAAACCCAGAAATATCCCACCATTCCACATGGCTTGCTTTCACATTATGGACTCTCATAGTGGATAGCTCCTTTTTAGCTTTTCTCCTCAGAATTGCACACCGTCCTCTCTACGGGAGTGATATTCCACTGGGTGTCCAGTATACCTCTAATGGCATTTCTCTCATTAAGGATTAAGACTGGTCAGTTCGTCATGAAGACTGAGATAAGTGCCATTAGAGGAGACATTTGGCTGTTACCTTCTGAGACGAACCCTATTGCCACTTAGACTTCCACTGGTGTGAAGCAATTCACTCACCAGGGAGCTTGGAGACAGTTCCCTGGGTTCAAATATGTAACCCCGGCAACAATGAGTCCACTTATTTAAAACCCCACATCACTCAATCTGTCACTTCATAAGAATATCACCCATTGTCCACCTGCCAGTGGTAAAAGCACTTTAGCCTTCCTGAGGGGTTAGAAATTCTAACGATTGTTAATAGCACATACAAAGAGTTCAAATGGTGTGGTTGTCTGGGATGGCCAGGAGCGCTAGCGCGTAGCGCACACTTCCACAATGGAGAAGTAACATTGGTCATCACTCATCGCCGGTTGGCGACAGGGTGTGACTGATGGTTGCCGTGGCGATTTATGAGATGGCCTTTATTCGGGCCTGGAGAGACTGAGGAAATCAAGGAGCGAGTGGAGGATGCACTCATTCCTCCCTTCCTACCTCTCTCCCTCCCTTCATTCCTCCCTCCCTTCTGCTCTTTCTTTCTTCTCTCTCTGTCTGACATGGAGAAACAATGACCTTGAAGCAGCTGGGAATTACAGGAATCATCCACTTGGAGACTTGGGGAGAGGGGCGAAGGAACTCGAGGAGTGTTTTAAGGGATTCATTTCACCCGTTTGTTCGAAGGAGCAGTCCAGGATCCTCACATTAGGGATTTGGGGGAGAGAGAGCGAGCAAGTGTGTGCTTTGGTTACGCAAGGTGATACCCACCAGCAGCCAAGTGCAGGGGCACCAAGCAGACTACAGTACAGACAGGAGGCAGGGTACTGGTAACGCCAGAGACATAATCTTTTGAGTGTCCATGCTGCTTCTGTCCACACACACACACACACACACACACACACACACACACACACACACACACACACACACACACACACACACAACGGTTCATTTACACACAACAACAACAACAACACTGCACTGTGCTATTTGATTTCTTATCTGAACAGTAGCCGTCCGCATCACGCTAGCAATCCCTTTAATGTTTACCCCACATCAATCTCCAGGGCTGTGCTCTGGATGCACGCAGCCTTGCTGTGATGCTTATCATAGTCGAGTTGGGATAACGAACTGTACACATTATCCATTCTGCCTCACAGCGATGCTGCTGAATTTTAATTTTTATACAAAGCACATTTAAATCAATCCCACTGGGCAAAAACTAGTTGAAACAATGTTATTTCCACATCATTTCAACAAAAAAAATCTATGTGAAGACGTTGAATCAACGTGGAAAACTGATTGGATTTGCAAAAAGTCAAGACATTTCGTTTTTTTTATACCTAACTTTTTACCTAAATTCAATGACATTGTGATTTTTTATTTTATCTTCCACGTAGAATTCACGTTAGTTGACAACATAAGCAAAAATAGACGTTGAACTGACATCTGTGCCCAGTGGGATGTCTGTTGCGCTGACACCCGTAAAAAGGTAAACTGCCCCTTAGAACCAACTCCTCTGGTTTTAAACTCTAGTTTCAAAATTGACTACAAAGTATAAATAGGATCATCTTGGTCATAAAGTCAGTCTTGTCCAAAGCTGAGTTTTGTAGGTGAGTTCTTCACGACTTACTGGAGGGATGGGTATGGATTAAGATCATGGCCACTGGCACCGTGCCCACTGGCACCGTGCCCACTAACAAGACAGAAGCAGCTGTGTTGATTGCACTCTATCAGCTGCACACGCTCTATCCAATCACAGCTCCCAGAACCTCCACACAGAGACAGACCTGCCCATTACACAGCGCCTCAGACTTGTTTTCATAAGACAACACGTCCCCAAAGGTATGTTGAAATAACCTCTGGCCCTAGGCCCTTTATGGAGTGGCCACTTGCTGATGTGTTTGACAGTGTCAATCACTCCAGTCTGCCACTTTTTTGGCAAAATGAGAATTGAGACGATCAGAGAGCACTTGTATACCAACTGCAACTTGTCAATATTCCAAAACGTATTTGTATAAATATCTTGTGTCGCCCCGTGATCTGTTTTGTAACATGATTCCCCAATGAAACTGCCAGACAGATGCACACTCTGGTAAAAGATAGTGAGAAAGTTGTAAAAAGCTAAACGGTACCGAAGCACACACGTCGCCACTCGCCAGTGACTTGATAAGCTGATTGTGGCCTGGCTGCTCAACGTGCCTGTTAGCTACTACTTGCTAGCATCATTAACAAACACAGTTGGAACTTAGCTAGTTAGCAAGAGATTTTGGGGAGTGATAAAAAGCGTGTACTGTACCTTGTGCTTAATTTACGATAGTTTGACAACTTGTTTGTTGTAGACGTGTTATTGTTCTCAGAAATCAGTCCTGAGCACGCAGCCAGACTTTCCCGACTCGATAGACTGTATGCAGTGCAATGTCTATTTTTACATGAGAAATGCTGCACCAAACACCTTAGCTAAATGTAGAATTGCATCATTAAGGCCACCTAGGCAGAAACGTCTAAATTAATTACAGATTTCTTTATCTTAGATTAATTCAGACTATTTTAAGGAAGTGACTATTTTGAGGAAGTGGTTATGTTGTTGCTACAGAGGGACAAACAACAGTACCAGCCAGGGTACAGTATACGACATAACACACCCATATCAAACCACACCCCCAAGACAGCTTTCGTTTGGCTTCAGTCGTGGCCACTAGCATTTCTTAATGAGCAATCTTCGAAACGAGGCCAAATCAAGAAGTGCAGTCGCCCTTTAATCCACCGCTCCACCCATCCCCACCCCTCCCACTTCACCCTTAGAACCCTACAACCCTTCCACCCATCTCCACCCCTCCCACTCTCCCACCCCTCCCACCATCCTTCTACTCCTCCACCCCCACTACTGGTAATTGGTGCCGTGAGGCTCCATAGTTCTTTGTGTACTGTACTGTTCTACCCTGCTCTCCATGAGCTCCCTGGCTCCCTACAGACTAATTGGGCTAACTGGATGTGAAATGCCTAGATAGCTTCCCCCTAACGCTAAGAGTTGATATGTATCCGCTAGGGGATTGTAGTCTTTGCCTGCCTGCCTCTCTGCCTGCCTCTCTGCCTGCCTCTCTGCCTGCCTCTCTGCCTGCCTCTCTGCCTGCCTCTCTGCCTGCCTCTCTGCCTGCCTCTCTGCCTGCCTCTCCGCCTGCCTCTCCGCCTGCCTCTCCGCCTGCCTCTCCGCCTGCCTCTCCGCCTGCCTCTCCGCCTGCCTCTCTGCCTGCCTGCCTATTTGCCTGTCTTCCTCTTTGCCTACCTCTCTGCCTGCCTCTGAGCAAGGTAAGGCAGGCATATGCATACGGCCGTGCGCTGTCTGCCAGTGCGTGCCTGCGTGATGCACTTGTTAGCGAACCGAGCTAATGCTGCTACCAAATGTCGTTTTGTGCCTCTCAGGTTGCATGGCAGCCTGCACAGAAGTCAGGCAAGCATGTTAATTCACTAAACACTCTTATTAAAATGCACCAAATACAAGTTAGTGCATCATTAGGACTGCTAATCTGAATGTACTGTGTTTGAAACATCCTTATGTATGACTAAATGCTATACTTGAAGCGTTCCCTGTAGATTGAATTTGCGTTGTAGTTAAAGATTTATCACTTTGAGGATACATGTCATAGGACTGTTTTCAGTCATTCAAAACTCTCCAGTACGACACACTATTTCCCTAGGACCTTATATACAGTGACAGTGACTGGGATCTTCATGAATCTTTCTTAATCAGGTTATTTTTTTCTGCATTTCAGTGATTTGATAGATTTTTTATTTATTTAACCTTTATTTAACTAGGCAAGTCAGTTAGAGCAAATTCTTATTTTACAATGAAGGCCTACCCCGGACAAACCATCCCCCGGACAAACCCCTCCCTACCCCGGCCAAACCCTCCCCTAACCCGGACAAACCCTCCCCCGGACAAACCCCTCCCTACCCCGGCCAAACCCTCCCCTAACCCGGACAAACCCTCCCCCGGACAAACCCTCCCCTACCAAACCCTCCCCTACCCCTGAAAAACCCTCCTCCGGACAAACCAGCCCCTACCCCGGCCAAACCCTCCCCTAACCCGGACAAACCCTCCCCCGGACAAATCCTCCCCCGGACAAACCACCCGCTACCCCGGCCAAACCCTCCCCTACCCCTGAAAACCCTCCCCCAGACAAACCACCCCCTACCCCGACCAAACCCTCCCCTAACCTTGAACAAACCCTCCCCCGGAAAAACCCACCCCTACCCCGGCCAAACCCACCCCTACCCCGGACAAACCCTCCCCTACCCCGGACAACCCCCCCCTACCCCGGACAAACCCCCCCTACCCCGGACAAACCCTCCCCCGGACAAACCCTTCCCTACCCCGGACAAACCCTCCCCTAACCCGGACAACACTGGGCCAATTGTGCACCACCCTATGGGACTCCCGATCACGGCCGGTTGTGATACAGCCCGGGATCGAACCAGGGTCAGTATTGATGCCTCTAGCACTGAGATGCAGTGCCTTAGAACGCTGCTCCACTCAGTAGCGTGTATGCTGAGTGTCTTCATGTGAACTCCATTATTGAAGGAGGAGGGTGGGGAGATGGATTGTTGGGCTGGTTTCTGGGTGTCTAGGTCATCCATCATCCCTCTTCATTAGAGTTTTCCAGACTGGGGGTTCCATTAACGGAATTCCCATTCTGAATTCCTGTCACAGAATATTTCGTACTCTTCGGCGAATATGTCGTATATGAGAGAGAAGGACCAAGGCGCAGCGGAAGTGTGGACACTCATTCTTTTAATTGGTAAAAGGCAAAGCATCCACCGGAAAACAAAACAATAAATGATACTCACAACATGGACAGTCTCACAGGCTATGCAAACGCAGTGCAAGAACAATTCCCCACAACCCCAAAGACAAACACCTATATAGGACTTCCAATCAAAGGCAACTATACACACCTGCCTTCAATTGGAAGTCCCAATCACCAACATTTAACAAACACAAACCCCCTGCCACATCCTGACCTAGACTAAGCAATACGCCCTCTGCTGGTCAGGACGTGACAGTACCCCCCCTCAAGGTGCAGACTCCAGGATGCACCTAAAAAAGAAAAACACAAGAAAATCCCCAATACCCCAACAAAAACCAACAAACAATAACCCCTAAACCATAAGGGAGGGAAGGGAGGGTGGCTGCCGTCAACGACGGCACTGTGCTACACCCTCCCTCCCCAACCCACCTATCCTGGAGGTGGCTCAGGTGCAGGCCGTTCCTGGCTGTCGGGGCAGTCTGGCAGCTCGGGGCGGTCTGGCAGCTCGGGGCGGTCTGGGCAGTCTGGCCACTCCGGCAGTTCAGGGCAGTCTGGCCACTCCGGCAGTTCAGGGCAGTCTGGCCACTCCGGCAGTTCAGGGCAGTCTGGCCACACTGGCGACTGTTGACTGGCGGGCAGCTCTGACGACTGTTGACTGGCGGGCAGCTCTGACGACTGTTGACTGGCGGGCAGCTCTGACGACTGTTGACTGGCGGGCAGCTCTGACGACTGTTGACTGGCGGGCAGCTCTGACGACTGTTGACTGGCGGGCAGCTCTGACGACTGTTGACTGGCGGGCAGCTCTGGCGACTGTTGACTGGCGGGCAGCTCTGGCGACTGTTGACTGGCGGGCAGCTCTGACGACTGTTGACTGGCGGGCAGCTCTGACGACTGTTGACTGGCGGGCAGCTCTGGCGACTGTTGACTGGCGGGCAGCTCTGGCGACTGTTGACTGGCGGGCAGCTCTGACGACTGTTGACTGGCGGGCAGCTCTGACGACTGTTGACTGGCGGGCAGCTCTGGTGACTGTTGACTGGCGGGCAGCTCTGGTGACTGTTGACTGGCGGGCAGCTCTGGTGACCGACTGGCGGGCAGCTCTTGCCCCGTCAAACAGCCCTTGATTTAGAATATCAGTTTACTTCATGAATATGCAGTTTGGTAAATGGTTGTGCCACCTTGTGTAGTGAATTGCAAGGACTGTGTCACCTGTAGCCTTAATGATAGGAAATCATTTGACCCTCAAAGATATGGACAACTGGCACCTCCTACCTGGACTGACTCTAAATGAGGATCACCTAATACAAATGGATGTCCAAGTACCGTTTATAGAGACATGGCTCATTTCAGTGTTATCATCATTTTACACACAGCCTTAGCAACACAGAGTAAACTGACATTTTTGGGGGGATTTAGGCAACACTTTTTACCTGTGCACTAATTGGTGCTGATCTGGGATCTGACTGTAAGCACGAGTGATATTAATAATTCAGCAGATACACCCTGAATAGATTAATGGCGAAGTGATAAACACCAGTTTGCTGTCGCTCTGTTCACTTTGATCCTGTTTAGGGAACAAATGTAATCTAAAGCTTGTGGAGCAGTGTCATAAATTCCCACTGAATCAAACAGTGCTAGAATGGAGAACTAAGGACCGGTGACAATGCATCAGTCATAGAATGATACTAATAATATCCACACAGAACGCTCAGTAAATTGATTGATAGGGGTTGGTTGATTCATTGGTTCATTCGTTGCTTGATTAATTGGTTGATTAATTAATTGATTAATTGGTTGTTTGATTAGTTGGTTGATTGATTGATTGATTGATTGATTACTTGATTTATTGGTTGGTTGGTTGATATAATGAATGAATTATCAATATTTTGTTGATAATGAAATATACAGAGGTCTAGATTTGTCCAGTTTAGTTCACATGCATGAGTATTGTGATGTATTCTTCTTAAAGTTATAGGCCTTCATCATTTAATACTCTGTAGTAACAGGGAATATGGTGTGCATTCATATGCATGTTATTATTCAATCATTATTCTGATTTAGAGTATGAGGTTGTTCTCTTAGATACAACACCTCCCATCATGCACTCTCAATGACCTCTGGATTGAGGTCATGTGTGTCTCCTGTGTCTGAACGAACAAGCCTGTACCATGGTTTCGTCCCAAATGGCACCCTATTCCCTATATAGTTCACTACTTTTGACCAGAACCCATAGTCTCCCATTAGGATATACTGTATAGACCCCAGCAGCCTGCTATCTGACAGTGGATAATTTATTTATTGTATGGACCATTTATCTCCGCTGCTGCTTAGCTGCTCCAGTGGGCAGGGACCTAGTGAACTATATATTTCCCTATGATTCTGTCAAATGGAAAAACAAGGTATTTTCTATTCAGCCATGGGCTAC